>NW_028288776.1:5830488-5981626 GCF_059628265.1 Tinamus guttatus
TCAGGTCACCTCTGTGAGTTTGGTAGAGGGGATGTTGGGCTTGGATGGAGTAGTACCAGGACTATTCTTTGGTTTGTGACCTTCAAGTTCATTCTGCAGCAGCCATAAACGTGTGTCCTCCTGGCTTCTCTGTGCACAACGGGCTATGTTTGTGCACGCAGGAATGAGGGATGGATGTAGGATAGATACTTTTGCCCTCCAGGCAGAGATGAGGCTTTGCAGGCTGCAGTCCTGCAGCATTCCAGAGACCTCCAAGCTCTCCCAGTCTGGTGGAGAGGCTGCTGTCTTGCCAGAGTTGTTGGAAAAGCATGCAGAAGTTGTGGTAGTGTGCACAGCTCCTTGCTGGCCTGACAGCACTGTCTGTGGCGGCTCTTCCAGGGTCACCATATTGGGTTTTCGACCACCTCTTTCTCCCTCTCTTCCCCTTCTGCTCTTGCAGCTCCTTTGGGCCTGCAGTGCTCCCTTGATGAGCAAAAATTAATTTTTGAGGGAGGCCCTTGCATTTCTCAGTAAAGATACATGTCTGCAGCTCTGCTGTGATCCATGGCGCTCAGCACTTCATAAGCGGCCAGACTGGTAGGCAGGTAAATCACAACTGTGCTTGAGTTGCAGTCCCCTTTTCCTTACTCCAGCCCCCACTTCTGCGTAGGCCTCATGCTGTTCTGCAGTCTAGTTGCTCTGCAGTTGCTCTGCTCTGCAAGAGCTCTGCAGTGCAAAGGCTGCTGCTGAACTGCAGCCCCCGGAGCCCTGGCACCGATGAGCAGAACGTGCGGAGATCTCCCCAGGCCTGCTCAGCTACCCCCAGCAGCAAAAGAGCGAGGTGGCAACCAGGGATCATCAGCAGGAAGATCCCAGCACAAGGAAAAGGACCTTTCCTGCCCCTTCTGTGCTGTGGATAGCTCTGTACTGCCAAGTGGTAGGAGGACGAGGCGTGTGTGGATCCAGTCTGGCCTTAATGCCTCGATGGCAGGTGCTTTTGGCAGAGGTGTTGGGAGCCCTGCTGTGCAGCGGCTGCGGTGTAATGTGCAGTGACACTTCCATGTTATCACCTAATGACTTGTCACTGCTGTGTAAAATGCACATACCCAGCCTGGGGACTGCTCCATCACCTCAGCGGCCCGTCACTGCCATCTGTGGCAGTGTTCAAGCTCCTGAGCAATTGAGAAGCTCCTGGCCATGCTCCAGCCCGTCTCCCTGGGTGTGAATCAACTGCTTCAGCCTATTAATAATTATTATTACCCACACGGGGTTTCTGGGAAACCCACAGAGCAGCCGATGGAGTCAGGAGCCTGGGGCTCATGGGGGATGAGCCAGACTTTGGATGAGATGTTTCACAGCCACGTTCCTGCTAATTCACCATCACGGCTTCAGGGAAGGGGTTGCGACACTTGACCCTGGATCCCAGAGCTCCCGTCCCAGCAGGGCTCCATCCTGGTCTTGTGTCCGCCCCCTCAGAGCACCATGTTCCTGTGTGGGGTCTGGGGGATCCCCCTGTGTCAGGACAGGGCTCCTCACATGCTCAGGACAAGCCTCCCGGCGAGGCCTGACCCTGCATCCCATGTGAGGCAGGGCAGGGCTTCTGCCATGGCTTGAGCTGCATCACAGTGCCATCAGCATTCCCAGGAGCTCGCGTTGGACGCATCGCTACCCGTGATGGCTCTTGCTAGCCAGCGCAGTGGAGGTGGGTTTGGACCCCAGAGCCAGCTCTTTCTCCTGAGCCGCGCTGCGAAGTGCTGGGTCAGGCAGCCGTGGGCACCGCTGCTCCTTAGCTCTGGGAATGCCGGGCGATCTCCAACCCCGGGAGCAGCAGCTTCTCCATGGGACCTTCATGTCTTTCTACAGCCCCTGCGGAGGATGGGGGTGCAGTGCTCCCCCCTACCCCAAAACCTGTGCGTCTGCCACAGAAACTCCCTCGGTGCAGGTCTTGAGGAGTTTCTTTTGGGCTAAGATAGTTGTGACGGATAAGTCAGAGGATCGGCCTCAACCCCTGGGGAGAGAGCGCCAGAGAATCGGTGTGTTCAGCTGCAGCCTGTGTGGGAGCCCCGGCACGCACATTGACTACATCTCCCAGGGCCATTTGTGTGGGGCCTTCCCCGAGCCCCGGCCTGCCGTGTGCCCGGTCGCTGTGCTGTCCGCGCATGCTCACCCGGTCATGCACATTCGCACTTCACCTCTCGTTTTGTTTCTCCGAACCGCGCGCTCTGCGGGTGCGTGCAGCATGCCATGTGATCTCGCCGACTCCCCATCCATCCCGCCCAGCGCTTCACGTAGTCACGCGTGTCCGCCTTGCACCCACCGTTCGGGTTTGCCGTGCGTATGCTGCCGTCGGGCCTTCCCCGGGCGGGCAGACCTCTAAGCGCTTCCCTCTCCCTCTTCCCCCCTTGTCTCCCTGGCAGGCATGCGGGATCACCCGCCCATCCCAGTGACCGACCTCGCCGACAACATCGACAGGCTGAAGGCCAACGACGGGCTGAAGTTCTCCCAGGAGTACGAGGTGAGCGTGGGAGCGCGCCGGGCGGGAGGGCGCACGGCGCTGCCGCCTGCGGTTTCGCTCGGACCCCCGGCGGGGCGGCCTGCAGGCTGAGCCGGCCGCCTCCGCACCGGCAGCGCGCGGCCGGGCCCCGGGCCAGCGCTGGGCGCCTGCCAGCTCTCCCTGCCAGCCCCGAGCGGTGGGAACTCGCCCGAAGCAGCTGACACAGAGTTTGTACGGGGGGAAAAAAGGCCTCGCAGCTGATGGTGCTCCAGCCTGCCGTGGTTACGGCCTTGGGAGTGAAGCAGAGCCGGCGGCTGCCCGCCTGGGTGGTGGCTGTGGGGGTGTCCCTCGTGCTCCACAAGGGCTGCCCTCCGTGCAGGCTGCCTGGGGGGTTTTGGACCAGCACGCGGCCCCTGTGCTCTCCTGGTCCCTCCCTGGTGAAGCTCAGAGCGCCGCTGCTCCTCTCTCCTGGCCCTCCGACCCGGTGGCAAGCGCGCGTCCTTGTTTCCCTTCCTGCCCTCCCCGGCTGCGCTCTCCCTTGCACACTGCCTTGTGTCAGCTGCCAGAAAGCGCACGACAGCCCTGCTCATCTCTCGTTCACAACCCCAGGCCGTGTTCCTCAGCTGCAAGCCCCTCTGAGCTGCCTCCTCGTTTTCCGTGGCACCCTGGCTGCAGTGTCAGCACAGCCAGTGACCCGGCTTGTACCCCAGTCCGGCACTGCACCGCCTCCAGCCCTCCCCCTTCATTCCCGGTCCCCAAGGATGACTTGCCAAGGAGGGAAACACGAGGGCAAGCTGCTGGCTCGCAGAGGGCACTTGCACAAGGATGATGATTCCTTTCTCCCAGCTCTGCAGACTGGAAGACTAGGTGGAAAACTTGTAAAGTTGGGCAAAGTTCCACTGAGGCCGTTAGAGCTGCAGTGGCAGGATATTATATTTTCCTGTGGTCACATGCAGGACATACTTGAGCTTCAGGGGACTTATAAATAAACCCCCCGCTAGTATTAAAGAGGGAATAAATTGGGGAAGTGTCCTTTGCATGTGTTATCGCTTCTGTTTGAATTGTTATCTGTTTGTGCCTGTGGCCTCCCCTTCCTGCAGCATACCTCCCCTGATTTATGAGATGAGATCAGAACACGTACCCACGAGGTAAGATTACATATGCCAGGAAAGGGAAAGCAGATTTCTGTGCTGAGAAGGTAAGGGACGAATTCCAGCTGGTTCAAAGGGTGTGCTCTGTGTGTCTAAGGAAGGCACTGAGCTCCTGCTTAAAGATGCCAAGTGAAGGACTTTGCTGTCCCTTCCCATACTGCTGTCTGGACCAGGGAAGAGCTCAGCTTTCAGCAGCTACAGCATTTCTATTGCAGCTGGGGAAATGTTTAGAGGAATAATTTGCTTCCCTTGCAGTTACCTGTGTGTTCATGCATATCCTGCGAGTGTGGCACCAAGGTAGGCAGCCGTATCTACCTGCCTTGGGCTCTTTGCTAGGAGTCCAGCTGCAATGGAGAGCAAGGCTGTGAGCTGCGCTCCGGGCAGCCTCGGCGGCTGCCGCGCAGCCAGGATGCGACGGGATCGCAGGTCCCAGCGCTGCCGTCCCCGCGCTCGGCCTGTGCCGCTCGGAGCCTGCGCCACGGTGCTGAGCTGGGGGACGTGTGGCAGGAAAACGGGCAGGGCGTGAATTCTCATAGCTGTTTTCATGAGCTGTGCTTTCCTCATTTCTCTTTCTTTAGAATATCATGGCTGGTTGAGAGCACCAATCAGTTGTACTTTTCATGTTGAAGCAGCTATTAAGTAGCTGATTGTTGCATGTAATTTTTTTCCCTGGATTTTGCTGTGTGTGTCTCCTCATCAGTCTGAAGTTACTGAACGTGACAGGCTCATAAGGTGCTTGACACGAGGATGGGCCCCCAGGCAGAAACGGCCCTCCCGTGTTGGCGTGTGGGGACCAGCACAGTCTTCTCCCATTCGAGACAGTGGAGAGAAAAGGCTGCCCGGGGTTTGCAGAGCGCCAGCTCCCTTTGCAGGGCTGCAGCCAAGGTGGCTTCGGGCTCATCCTGGTCCCTGAGTGCGTAGGTTTGGAGGGCGGCAGCTCCCTTTGGGAGCTGCGGGGTGGCTGAGTAAGGGAATCTGCGGGGTGGGTGCGGAAGCGGTGCAGGTGGGTGCTGCAGCACAGCCTGCGCCCGCAGGCGCTTCCCGCACGGAGCGGGGCGAGGAACGGCAGCTCCCTCCCGTGCAAATGCAGTCACTGCCATCGTGCGGTCCCGGTGATCCCATTGGGAACACGTGAGCCCAGCACCTCCATGGAGCCAGCGCTGACCCCGCGTTTCAGCACACAGAGGTCCCGGCCCTGCTTCCCTCCGGAGGTCAGGGCACGTCAGTGCCGCCTGCCCAGGGACACGGCACAGCTGAGCAGGGAGTACCAAAGGGAGGGAGGAAGATGTAGCACAGACAAGCCCCCAAGGCCCATTTGCTGCTTTGGAAGAGCTGCATTTTAAGTGTTTTCGCACAGCAGCCTGGCAGCCGAGCGTCTCAGTGGGGCGCAGGGCTGTTTATAGATGGCTCACGTCCCAGGAGCAGTAGGCACCCCAGACGGAAAGCAAATATTTAACAGCACTTTAACCAGCGAAGCCAGCTGCCCAGAGCCATCAGTCTGGCGCTTGTCTTGGCTGTGTTAGCGATAGCGCCGTAACCTAGACACAGGTTACGGAAAACAAGACTTGTCAGCACCTTCTCGGGCACCTGGGAAAGGAGCAGAGAGGGTGGCAGAGATTTCCCAGGCAGTCTGGCCCTCCATCCCTGCAGGTCGCAAGAACAAATAACGTTGCTCGCACCTGCTTGCCGGCTGCATGGCCACGGAGCAAGCGCGGAACGTGCACAGCGCCGGCTGCGCTCCCAAACACCACAGCAGGAACTGCGGGACCCCTGCGTCCCCCTGGCATGCAGGAGAGATGGAGCTGCTGGAGGTGGCCGTGAGGCAGGGCTGCCTCCGCTCCCGTTCTCCGGCACGGCGAGAGCGGGCCCGACGAAGCCGAACCGCGCGCGTGCCGCAGGGCAGGCGGGAGCAGAGGGGCAACGGCCTGGCAACTGCTCGCGGCCTTGGCCGCACCGGGAGAGTATTTCATTTTTAGTGTACAGCGAGAGCCACAGTGAATTTACAGTGTGGGATTAATGGAATTATAAATAAGTGGAGGGGAGGCCAGGCCCCTTAATTATTCCTCAGCGTGGCGAGCGGCGCTGTGGTGGTGCTGGAGCTCCTCCTGGGGGCTGCTTCCCCACGCTGCAGCCTGCGCACGGAGGGCAGCAGCCTGCTCCGGCGCGGGGGCGCTGCGCCGTGGAGGCCGCGCACACGCGATGTCCCGCGCGCTGCCCGTTGGCATCCCGGCGTCCCCTCCTTCCCCACGAGCCATCACGCACAGGCTGGCTCCAAGCAGCACTGGTTCCTGCTGGCTGCTGCCCCCTTTCTGGGCTGGATCCTGCAGCCCCTTCCCAGGGCAGATTTTTTTTCTTAGGTCCAACCTGAGCTGCCCCAGTGGGCAGCCTGTGTGCGCACTGTCCCCTGTGCCTTGTCCCACAGGCAGGTTCCTCCAGCCGCCGGTCCCTGGGAGCAGCTCAGGGTAGAGGAGCCTGCCTGGCACCTTCTGTCCTTGTGGCCGCACCTGCACCGGCTGGCCAAGGGCCCCGTCCCCTTGCATTCCCATGGGGGACATTGCGCCTCCCACATGCGCAGCCTCGCAGCAACCAGCCCATACTCGGCAGGACAGGCTCAGACGTTAGGGAGCTGCCGGGCAGCCCGAAGGCACCGAGGTGCCAGGGCCAGGTGAGCCCGGTTCAGCCCTGGTGGGTCCAGGTAGCACCGTGGACTCTGGGCTTCAGGGGCTGCCCAGGAAGCTGTCTGGCAGGCAAGCAGTGCTCACGTTCTGGTAATAAGAATAATAAGGCTGAAGCGCTGCCAGCAATTGATTCACGAGCGCATTGCATCCCTTCACGAGTGCCTTGCGTCCCCCATCCGGGAGTGGGGGTCACAGACTGACAGTGGTCAAGGCTGGTGCTACCCTGTCGGATTTCACGGGAGGGCCGAGAAGCACGAGCAGCCCTCGCACCATCCCCTCCCTGCACCCAGCCGGGGGTCTGCAGAGCTGCATGGAGGGAGAGGGGACAGCCGGTGTCCCAGCAGCACAGGGACACCTGGGGATGCTTCCAAAGTGTTTGTGAAGCGCTCCAGGGCCTGGCAAGCTGCCGTTCCCAGTGCCATGTCGCTGGTCTGCCCCTGCCTTTATGCTGATGACAGCAGCAGCAGGGATCCCTGGGCTGCTGGGGAGACATCGCTCCCTGCACTCCCATGCTGGCAAGGGGGAGTTTTACTAATTGGGCTTTTACTAGGTTTGTACTTGCTGTCTTGTAGCATCTCTCCTGTCAGTGTCAAGCAAAACAAACCCAAAAGTTTTGGTGCTTCTGTTTTTTTTTTCCTGGCTCATTCCTCTCCCATTTCCCAGCCCTTCTGCTTTCTAGGAAGCGTGAGTTGAAAGTGTTCCCCTCGTGAAGTTTTGGGATGAGGTGATTCTCTTGGTTCCCAGAGAGGAGCAAGGGGAGACTCCGGGGGCCCAGAGCAGTCGTGCAGCAAGGGGAGGGGGACAGTAGGCTGCAGTGGCTGAGCATCCTACGGAAACGGGACAGGACTTGCCACAGCAACCATGTAATGGGCTCCAAACACTTTCTGAGCAGCCCAGCACCCTCACATTTATTTACTCATTTGTTTGCCTTAAAGGGGGGAACAGGTGTACATTAATTCATCACCCGAGTTTAAATTAAATCATTTTACTTCTAAATGAGTCACTAATTTGCAGGAGTATTTAATTAGAGCCTCTTTGCACTCAGGTGCTGTATTACTTCTGACTTTCTCACCTGTTTGCCCTCTTAAGAGGCTGCTGCTGATTAGACCATTTCTGCACATCGTCGTTTCCCATCAAAGCAATTAACCCTAATGGCAACACCTTGATGCCGTACTCAGTTTGGGGGGGCTCTTTGCAGCCTCGTGTGGCCCAGAACAAGGCCCTTTGGCTGCCATGGCAGGATGGCGATGCACTGTGCCAAGCACAGCGCGCCCCGTGGCCCGAGGAGCCCTGCGGCCCCTCGGCTCTGCGTTGCGGTGGGATCAAGTGTTGGCCCTGAGCCCTCCCGGGTTTGTCTTGCTGCTGAACCTGCATCCATGCGGTTGTGCAGCACGGACTTGCACAGCTTCATTATGTGACTTCTCAGGAAGCGGTTCCTTGTGTTTGCTCTCTGGAGCAGACACTCGCTTGCTGCCTCCTGGGGCATGGTCTCATGAGGGACAGCAAACACCCGTTCCATGCGGGTCTTCTCCAGGCTGCTCAAGATTGACCAGCCTGGTATCAAATCTCCTCTCAGAAACCTCCTTACACATTTTGTTCCTCTTATAAGGACTTTCTTTATGCTTTTGGTCATTCATGTGGCCCTTCTCTAGGTCGGCAGGCAAAGTATGCTGTGAGGTGGGTGGCACTCGTCCCTGCCACGCGCTCCACAGCCAAGGGCGGCCAACATCTAAGCGGGGGATTTGGTGGCTGCTGCTGTGCTAATCTGAAGCGAGCAAAGTGCCCAGGGAGCCGTGAGCAGCCCCGGGGCAGCTCAATGTGTAGGCAGAGGAGCGTGCAGGGCCCGTGGCGGCCCAGCCGGCGGCTTTCCAGACGGGAGCCTTCCCCGGCACCCGCCACTGCCGCCCACACCTGCGGCAGCGCCTCCGAGCGCTGCTCTGCCTGCTTATTACTCTGATAATAGAAAATTACAGGTTTTCTGTGGGAAATGTCTATTTACATCCTACATTTCCCAAACTACCTATTAGCATCGCGGTGATGTCACATCCTCCGGAGCGTTTCCGTCAGCGCTGCCTGCAGCGCCGCGGGCCCTGCGGGGGACGGGGCTGCCCGGCCCGTGCCCTGCGCGTGCGGCGCGGCCCCGCGGTGCTGGCACAGGGACGCGACGGCGCCGGTGCCACCGCTGGAAGCGTCTCCCTGGTGGCTGGGGAGCGCAGGGCAGCGAGGGGTTGTCCCCGTGGGCATGGCCGTGATGCCGTCAGCCCGGCCCAGACTGACTCACGGGCGTCTCGTTGCCTGCGAAGGGGGTCTTTATTGCCAGGTGAACACTGGTCATGCACAGAGAGCCATGTATGGTGGTTCCCCCGGCCTTTCTGCTCAATGTATTTGCCTGTGGGCCAGCAAAGCTTCAGGGACCGTGAGTTGGGGCCCATTTTTAAGGTCCCACCATTTTTCCAATAGTGTTGGAGATGTAGACAGGGCATTCGTGGGATCTGTGATTCTTGGCAGCGGCTGCCTGCCCTGGGCCTGCCCAGGGCTGTATGTGTAGAGCGAGTCCCTGCATGCGGCCGCCGCTCCGTCTGGGTGCCTCTTGGATCTCTCACACGCACACGTGTCTCCGAGCCAGCTCAGGGGAATGCTTCGGGGATGGTCTTTTTTTTCCCTTGTTTTGTGCACCGGCAAAGATGACGGGAGAGTGTTGGGAAGGGGGCTGCATGGAGGAGAGCGGGGCTGGCGGCGCAGGGAGGCCTGGGCACCGCCAGGCACGTGGGAGGTGACACAGGCTGCGCAAGGCTCGTGTTGCACACGGGATCGGGATGCTTTTTGGGCCCTTGCATAGCATGTGGGCCCCACGGCAAGATTTATAGCCACGTCTCTTCTCCAGGTTTATAGTTCCTTGTCACTCTATTAACTCAGACAGGGGATGTTTACATTGCATAAATAGCTGGAGCAGCAGATAGTAACCTATCAATTTTCATGAGTGCTCCCCAGCAGAAGCTCGTAGGCTCTCTCACAGGACACTAATACCCGAAGCTCCTGGGCCGCAAGACACCCAGGGCTTGCTATATTTCAGGAGACTGCAGTTCAACAACTAATAAAACCGCTAGGTCAAGATCTGCACAGTCAGGTCCCCGTGGAGTCTTGGCATGCGACCAAATTTTCTGCTGGCTGGTAGCTCCAGAGGGAAGGATGAGCACAGTGAGAGTGGAGGCAGAAGTGCATGTGCAGCTAGCTGCCCCAGCGAGGGGCTGCCTTGGCCTGCAGGTCCCAGGGTGACCGGTCCTGCTCCTGCCTGGGAACTGGGATTTAGGGTGGTCTGGCTTGACACAGCTGCTGGGTACACCCAAGGAAGTTGCATGTGGCTGGCGAAGGGGATGCCCTTGCTGAAATGCTGAAATGTGTCCTGCAGCATCCCCCTGTGCAGTAACCACTCCTGCCTCCTTCCCTCCCTCTTTCCGCAGTCCATAGATCCCGGGCAGCAGTTCACCTGGGAGAACTCCAACCTGGAAGTGAATAAACCGAAAAAACCGCTACGCGAACGTGATCGCATACGACCACTCACGTGTCATCCTCACCTCCATCGACGGTAAGAGAAGCTTCCAGGGTGGGCACACTCTGGGTGACGTGCAGAACAGCCAGGCAAGGAGATACTTCTGTATGTGGTGGGACAAGCGTGTGCCCTCCCAGCCACTACCAAGAGGCCTTCCCGCCTGGTGAAGGAGCGGAGTGCGCATGTGATCCCATCTTAGGCATCAGCCTAGGCGAGTGTGTGTTTTCTAGCTGGCAGCAGAAGAGCTTCAGGAAACACTTTGCAGAGCTGCTGCTGCTGCTCGTGCCAGCCAGGGTGGCCAAGACTGCCCTTCCCTGGAAGCCCCTCCTGGGTGCCTGAGGAAGCTGCTGCTAATGGAATGCAGCCCTGCTTGGGGAAAGCACCAGGGCTTGGCTTTGCTGCAAGTGGTCCTGCAGTCACAATGCCCCTTTCCTTGGGACCAAGTGTCTTTTCTCATGTTAATGCAGCGTTCATGCTGTGGGGGAGGAGGAGGAGGGGAGCCTTGCTCCGTGCAGCAGCAGCAGCAGCAGCTGTGTGAAGGCAGGGCGGCTCGTGGGCAAACCCCAGCAGCCGGCCGCGGGGTGGCGTGCAGGGGAATCCCTGTCCTCCCGCATCCTGATTGCTGTAAGTAGCGTCTGTCTCCCTGCGAACCCTTCCCAAAGGGCCCTGCCAGCTGCCTCGTGCCCATGCCAGAGGAGCCCGGCACTGCTCTGCAGCTGATGCGGCCTCCCCAGAGCCAGCAGCACTTTGCTCTGAGGCTGTGGGACCTGCTGAAAGCTCCCCGGGACAAAAGGGTGAGGGAGAGACCCTCAGCTCTGTTTCCTGCCTCTAGTGAGATGCAGATGTTCTCTCCTTGGGAGATGGGAGACTTCCTGCTGCTTCTTATCCCCCAGCTGGGCACTGAGCAGCCCATGCTGAGCAGAGCTTGGAAACTCAGCCTCCAGACAGCATTTTGCTGCAGTTATTTAAGCAACTGTGTGTTTGCATTTTAAAGGCCTTTAAAGGAAAGTTCTTTCTTACAAGGTGGTGCAGGCAGGGTGGGAGCTGCAGCTGCCTCTGCCAGCAGGCAGCAGAGGGGGGGGTCTTACATAGGGGAGGGTTTTGGTGGTGGTGGGAGGAAGGTCTCAGGCTCCCCATGGGATACTTGGCCCTGCAGGAGAGATGGAAGGATTTCTTTGCTGAACATCCTCTGCTTACAAATAGGAGTGTTAAACTAATGAAGCAACAGCATTTTTAAAAAAGTGCTGCAGGACCGTAACAAATAGCAGGTGAATTTAAGACAATTATTTCAATCAATTGCTTGAGGCCAAACGAGCTCCTTTATCTTCCTGCCTGTGAACTTCCCTTTGTGCACAGGTGGCAGCTGCCTCTCGGCTTTTGTTCCCCCAGAGCGCTGCTTGCAAAGGCCTCTTCTTTGTTCAGGCACCGGCCCTGCACCGGGCAGGGTCCCTGCAGAGATCCTGGCGTCCCCCTGGCCCGCAGATTGCTGTGGGCAGAGTGACGGGGCCGGCAGCAGGCGCGTGCGGCACTGACCTCGCTGACGTTCCCTTCTTTCTCCGCAGGAGTCCCCGGCAGCGATTACATCAACGCCAACTACATTGACGGGTACCGCAAGCAGAACGCCTACATCGCCACGCAGGGGCCGCTGCCCGAAACCCTCAGTGACTTCTGGAGGATGGTGTGGGAGCAGAGAACAGCAACGATAGTCATGATGACCAGGCTGGAGGAGAAATCCAGGGTACAGTGTGTGCTGCTTCTCTTTCCTGGAGCTGGTGGTAGGAGCGGGACAGAGGGATGGGGAGGTGTCACAGTGTTGAGTCGGCTCAAATCCGGAGGGATGCCCATGCCCCGGGGAGATCACTGCTGCAGGCCCTGCTTGCAGACGTTCCTTGGGCAGCCCAGCCACTGCCCTGCAACAAGTGCCTTGGAACATCTCCTTTTAGGGCTGGAGGGTGCCAAAGCCTCTGGTTGCTGCGGCACTTCTTAGCATCTGTCTGCTGTGCCTGCATGCACACATGCACATGCAACTTTTCTGTGCCTGCAATATTCACTCCAGAGGGAGAGAGGGGAAGCTCTGGATTGGGGGGTTGGTGACAGTCCCTGAAAGCCCAGGGGCCACGTCCCAGAAGCTGACAGCTGCTCTGGGTAAGTGGTATGAGCAGCATCCTGCAGCTCGACAGGGCCCTGGCATCCCTGGCAGTTCAGGGGAATGGCTGACGGAGCCTCGTTGCAGCAACAAGAATAATTTGTGCCTTGTCCAATGACAACATGTATAAACGATCGGTTCACACTGCCAAGATTAGACATGCTGATGTAATAAGTGCAAAGCTGCCTACAGACCATGGGGGTGGCGAGGGGCAGAGAGGCGGGAGCAGGAGCCCTCGCTGTGGATGGTGCTTCTGGGGTGACAGAAGCCCCTGCTTGGCCCTGAAGCACGAGTACTCACAGCTTGTAAGCTGTGACCAAATTGCCCACGCACCCTGATGCACCCTTGGGCAAAGCCTTCCCAAGCAGGAGGCAGCTTCTGCCTCTCCTGATTGGGTTTCTTCCTAAAACTAGAATTTTAGCAGTGAGCGTTTGTGCTTGCAGAATATTTTAGCGTTGCCATGCCAACCCCAGGAGAAGGGGCTGTGTGCTCAAGCTGTGAAGTACTGGTTATTTTTAGCCCAATAAGCTTGTTCTCTGGAAGCAGGAGCTGTCAAGTTTGGGTTTAGCTGAAACTTTTGTCCGTGCTCTCTCCCTGCATTTCAAAGCCTTGGCACTGAAAGGCTTGCAGGGGTGTCCCGGCCCACATGGGCTGGGAGGAAGCAGCTGGAGCTGCAGATCTGCCTTTCCTGCGTGCACAGAAATAGCTCTTGTTCCTGGGCTTCCCTCACTCTACAAATGCCCTGCTGCCTTCAGGAGAAAACCAGTGTTTTCCGAGCCCTGGCTCTGCACTCTCTGCTCCTGCAAACGGCCGCGATCGCCCATCCCCGCGTGACGGGGAGGCTCAGCCTGAGCCGCCTGCTGCCCGGGGCTGAGCGCAGCATCAGGAGCTGCTGCAGCGATGGGTTGGATGGGGATCTTGCTCCTTGGTGTTTCCGTGCTGGAACGTCAGTTTGAAGTCTGAGGAAAAGCCTTTCCTGGCTGCTGATTAAATCCGTGCCCAGAGCCCTGTCCCACCTTCTGGGCTGCAGGAAGGCTCTCCAAGGCGCGTGTTTCCCCAAGATAACGGGTCCCCTTCGACCCCGCAGGCCCTTGTCACGGCGGTGCTTCTGAGCCGTGCGTTATCTCCCCCTGCACGCTGCCTGTCCTGCCATCCCTTAATTCCTCCGCGACGGTGGTTTCTGTCCCCGCGTGGCTGCGCTCCCAGCAGCAGGAGCCCGGTCGTGCTGCGCGCCCAGGGCCCGCGGGCTGGGCCAGCCGAGGCAGCCCCTGCGCCCGCTGCCCCGCTCGGCCTGTCCGCGCGCTCCGAGCCGCCCCGGCGCCGCACGGACCGCGGGAGCGGAGCGGGGCTCCTCCCTGGAGAGGCTCCGTGTGAGTGCGCGGCCCGCGGGTGCTTCAGGGGCCCGTTGGCAGCAGGGCCACAGCAGGGAGCTGGCATGTGGGCACCCAGAAGTTGCTTTCTGTCTTCTGTTTGCGCTTTTTCTGTTTTTTGGTGGCTTCTCCAGCATCCTCCACAGCAAGCTGCCTGCTCTCCCTGTCCACGTTCCCCTTTGGTGATGGGTGCCAAAGGCTCGCTTAGGACCAAAGGAAAGCCCAGTCTCTTCCCGTTGCTGCCGGCTTTCAGCATGAGCCCCTGTTTTACAGTTTACTCCCCTCTGCAACCTTCAAGCCTCATCTACTGCAACTTCACGGTCCCCTTGGATCCCCACAGTGTTGCTGCCTGCAGTGCCCATGTGATGCCATGAGCTGCAGTGCTCCAGGCACGGGCATGACACACTGGTGACCTTGCTATAAAGGCCCTTGCTGAGGGCTTGGGGACAGCCTGGACCACATGAGCAGCAGCAAAGCCTGGGCCAAGCGGCAGGGCCATGGCGAGGTGCCCGGCACAGGGCTCTGCCTCCTTCCTTAGCGAGCTCCCAAGCCCCCAGCAGTGCTAGGTGTTGATAAGCCCACCAGGACCAGCAGCAGCTTTGAAGCCCCTTGGGGGTGACAGTGCTTTAAAGGGCTCCTGAGCTGCAGGGGGAAAAAAATCTTTAAAGTGCATCGGCTTTTATGGTCTGCAATTTCAACTGGCTTGATGGTCCAAATCATCCTCCCTTTTTCATGTTTTCACAAAGTGAGCAGCACATAAAGGATAGAAATGACTGGATTGTGCAATTTAGCTGCCTTCAAAGCTTTACAATCAGTTTCAGAATCATTTGGTGGCAGTTCAGAAACACACACTGTAGATGAGCTTTCCCGGAGCTCTGAGCGTGGCGCGTCCCAGACCGGATGTATTGCACGGGAGCCACGTTAAAGCAGAAATTTCCCCTGCCGTGGGCAATCCCCGGGAGCCTGAGCAGAGGGACGTCTCCCAGAGCAGCACCAGGGCTTGCTCTCTCCTAGTGCAGAGCAGCGAGCAGGCAGCTTCGCACTTTGTGTCTGTGGGCAGGGGTGTAGAGATGGGCTCGTCGTGGAGGGATCTGAGCGGAGAGGAGCCTGGCAGCCCCGGCCTGCCCCACGTTGCCGCCTCGCTGGCAGCGAGGCCGCCCAGCGAGCTGGGCCGGGAGCAGAGCTCAGCCCTGCCGCTGCAGAGGGTGCCCGGCTGCGCTCGGGCACCCGAAGGGAGCAACCACTCAGCAAAGCCGCCATAAATGGCTGCTCAGGACATCACTGGGCTCCTTAAGTTAATGAGGAGCAAGCACTGCCAGAAGAAAACATCTCTTATCTGCTTTAGTGCCACAGTGCATCAGTTTCAGCATAAAATTTACAGAGCTTGAAAATGGGGCATAAACATTATGGGTAAATTTGGCAGAAAATGTGACTGACTCTTATCTGGTCATGAATAAATAATTTTCAATTACCAGCCCAGGCGCTGCTATTATCCCTCGCAGGGAACTCCTCTGAAGTTTGTTTTGTGCTCGTGCAGACAGGGCGCTGCAGTGCGCGGCGGGGCCCTGCAGGCCGCCCGCGGGCCGGGATGACAGGGTGGGAGCGGCGCAGCCAGCGGGACGCAGCTCCCTCCCCGCTCCCGCCTCCTTGAGAGAGCGACCGCGTCCTCCCCGCGGCGGAGAGGTGAGCTCAGGCGGCTGCACGTGCCGCCTGCGAGGACAGGATCGGTTTAGCTCTGAAATGAGGTTGGCGACCTCGCGCTTGTTCATTCTGCAGCCGGTCGTCTTAGAACGATGCGCTGCTCCGAGCTGAGCGAGGACGAGGAGTCCGGCGAGTTGGTACAGGGCCTGGCACGCTGTGAGCTCCCAGCTGGGAGTGCGGATCCACGGCTGCGGAGCGGCTGGGAGAGCGGAGCGCCCCGGAGCAGGGGATAAGGGCTGTCCCGAGCCCTGCCCCAACTCCTGCGGGATTGCAGCGGGGCCGCTTGGTGAGCCCGAGCCCAAAAGGCGGCTGCATCCCCTGTGAGCCAGGATGCGGCGCAGCAGCAGCTCGAGCGCTGGAGTCCAGCGCTTCACTGTTACCACCCCCACGCTGCTTAAAGTGCCTTCAATTAGAAGGCAGAACTTCATTGATTTCTAATTACGGCTGTTGTTTCCCATCCCACACGTTCCTGTGTAAACATGCTCGGCTAATAATTAAGTTTACTATTCCCTGACAAGCACAGATGATCTCCCATTCACACCTCTCTCCTAGGGCGGGAGGTCGTTTTCAGCCGTGCACACTTGGGTGGCAATGAAGCCTCCCTGCTGTCCACCAGGCCTTGTGACTCCTGGTCCGGGAGCTGGGAGCCAAGTTAAACGCAGAGCTCAGGGTGCCAAATGAAAGAGAGAACTTGGGCTGGAGACAGCAAAACTGGAGGAGCAGTTTGTAAACGCAGAGCTGCAAATAGCTGCGAGGGAGGAGGGCCCGGGCAGGCGAGCAGGGAGGGCTGGTGGGGGCAGCAGGTTGGAGCCCTTGCCCCAAGCCCAGCTTGCAGCAGGAGCTGCCCTGGCCTTGAGGCCACGGTGGGATGTGAAGGGCCGTGGTGCTCCTCGAGGACGCGCAGCACACTCCGTGCTGTGGCGGTGCGAGACGGGCAGCGGGAGCAGCGCTGCTGGGTCCCTTCTGCCACCGGGGTGCTCGCTGTCCCTGGCAGGGCCCTCCGCGGGGCTGCAGGCAGTGCCGGGGGAAGGCTGGGCCTTCTCTATGCCCCACGCTGCGTTGTACAGTGAGTCCTGTCTGCTGCTCCCCTTTGGAGGGCAGAGCCACGTTCCTCACCCAAGGTGCCTTGTCCAGCAGCCCAGCACTGACCCCTTCTCCTCTCGTCCCCATAGGTGAAGTGTGACCAGTACTGGCCAAGCCGGGGCACAGAAACCTACGGCATGATCCAGGTGACTCTACTGGACACGGTCGAGCTGGCCACCTACACCGTGCGGACCTTCGCCCTGTACAAGGTACGACGCCGGCGCTGGCTGCTCACGCCGCACGTAGCGGCCGGTGCCCGGCCCTCCTGCCGCTGCCAGGTGCCATGGGGTGCGTGGGGAGATGGGCTGCTGGGGGCGCATCCCAGCGCTCCTGGATTTTGCCCTGGACACCGGCTCTTTTCCCGTATTCACGCATCCCTGTGACGGGGCCGCAGAGCAGAGGCCATGTTCACCACTGGCGAGTGTGCGTGTAACAGCTGTCCTCCTGTTAGAGAGACAACATGGGAAGCAGGGGATTTTTAGCACTCCCGTCGCTAATAATGCAAATGGAGGGGCCGTGCTGGCGTGTGTGCCCTTCTCTGCCGACTGCTGCACACCTCATTAGTGTTTGGAAGTGCCAGGGGACAGTGCTGGCAGCAGCACGTCGCGGCAGTGCAAACAGGGCTGCTCGGTGCACAGCTGAGCCGGGGCCGTGCCGGGAACCCGCTCACGCCCCGCGGAGGCATCTCGGGCCCCAGCAGTCGCCCAGCCAGTCCTGCCGCATAGCTGCGCCCATCGCTCAGCCGTGCTGAGGCAGGACAGGCGCAACCACCGCCGTGCAGGCCTGGTCCTGACATCCCACAGAGAGTCTCTGATTCCAAGGAGCAGGGAGCAAACTTGCTGCTGTGGCCAGCGTTCCTCTTTCCTCGGGAATGTGGCGAGTGCCAGGGCAGTGACTCCGTGCTGTGCAAAACAGAGGCATTCTCCTCCTTCCTGCCAGGCAGCTCCAGTGCCACAGAGCTGCTCTGCTGTCAGCATCACCTGGCTTTCCAGAGCTTCATCACCTGGCTTTTTCCATGGATATGGAAATCCATCCATCCAGGGGTATGGAGGCCTTGCAAGGAGCTTGTACTCAGCCTCCAAATTTCCAGGCGCAAAATCCCTCCATGTGCAGGATCAGACATGGCACTAAATACCTGCTCTCACCCCATCCACGAGTTCCCCCCAGCATGAGACTGTTCTCACACTAAACTCCTGTTGCAATTTCTTCACCAGAATGGCTCCAGTGAGAAGCGAGAACTGCGACAGTTCCAGTTCATGGCTTGGCCTGACCACGGGGTACCAGAATACCCTACGCCCATCCTAGCTTTCCTGCGACGGGTCAAGGCCTGTAACCCACCAGATGCTGGGCCCATGGTTGTCCATTGCAGGTAGGTCTGTGTGTTAGCAAAGCCGTGTCTGGGCATGTGCCTGCTGCCTACAGGAGCCTTGAGTTGTCCTGCCAGAAGTGGTGACTCCTGTTCCTGCAGGGAAGATTACACGGTAGCATAACCCTCGCTGCACTTGGTCGTGGAACAGGTCTGTAGCTAATGGCAGCAACACAGTGGTGAAATTTATATTGCTGCTGCTCTGCCAGATTAACAGTGCTACTCTACAGAGAGCCTCAGAACGTGCTTTTTCTCGCAAAAGAGCAAACAGAGTTCAAAAATAATGTGAATGTGCTCAGCATAAGTGTGTGCTCCTTCTCAGAGGCCCAGCCTGGCCATGCAGCTACCTGTGCTAGTGTTCATGCATGGTGTTTACAGTAGAACCGCTCAGGAGGGTAGAAAGGGGGCTTTTTCAGTGAAAATATTAGTCTGCTGAGGTTCAGCATCCTATCTGGCCTGAGATTTATTCATACCAACCAAGTGGGGACTATTACTAAGCAAACCACTCCATCATTGCTGTTCCAGCATACGCCTTACCAGCAGTGTTTAATGCTCTTCTTTCATGCTCTGTTTCAGATGAGAGTGAGGTATAATTAACACACAGACAAGCTGTATTAAAGCCCTGCTAAGGATCTGTCTTGCACCAGAAATGAGGAAATGTCTATCTTCATATTTCTCCCTGTGTTACATGTCAAAGCAGCGTATCTGTTGTTTTGGGGGTGCTCTGGGGCTGAGCAGTTAGAGGATTGCTCCTGCTTTTCTGAAAGACACAGAAAGGTGTCTAGGGCTTGAGCAAAATGTTTAACATAGACACGCATGACCTCCTTCCCCTTTTGGCTTTTCCCTGCAGGGTTGGCTCTCTCATTTTCTGGGTTACAAAACAGTGACTGAGATTATGGAAGCTTTAAGCAAGCTTGAAATCGTGGGCTGCACTGGTACCAGGGCCCGGCCTGGGTTGCAGGTCTCCTGACTCCATGCACCCCTACACTGTAGCTCTCCTGGGTGCTATACACCTTTCTCGGTCCCCTGTGGAGGTGCTGCCAGCCACTGCCTGGAGCAGCAGAGTGACGCTATGTCCCTTCTGCTCCGCCAGTGGCAGGGAGACAACAGAAGGGCTGGGGTGCCTCCTGCCCTCTCCCATACCTGTCTCCTTCCTCTCGCCACCTCGTTTGCAGCTCAGCTCATCTGCCTCCAGTGCGGGGAGCGCCCTTAGCTCTGCTTGTGTGCACTCAGGGGCTTGGATGCTCTCTTAAGTGGCAGCGGAGCTGGCACAGTGTCCGTAGGAGGTGGCGTCACCACAGGCCGTGTGTTCTGTCCCTGCAGCGCCGGCGTGGGCCGAACTGGCTGCTTCATCGTCATCGACGCCATGCTGGAGCGCATGAAGCATGAGAAGACAGTGGACATCTATGGGCACGTGACGTGCATGCGCTCGCAGCGCAACTACATGGTGCAGACAGAG
Source organism: Tinamus guttatus (assembly GCF_059628265.1). NCBI lineage: Eukaryota > Metazoa > Chordata > Aves > Tinamiformes > Tinamidae > Tinamus > Tinamus guttatus. The sequence goes on from NW_028288776.1 coordinate 5,849,466, forward strand.
GACCAGTACATCTTCATCCACGAGGCCTTGCTGGAGGCAGCAACATGTGGTAACACCGAGGTGCCTGCCCGCAACCTCTTTGCTCACATCCAGAAGCTGACTCAGGTCCCGCCAGGCGAGAGTGTCACTGCGATGGAGCTGGAGTTCAAGGTTGGTGGCAGAGCTCGAGCACCCCCTTCCCCAGGGCCGTGTCCCTGCCTGCATAGCCCCACTGAGCGGCGTATCCAGGGGACGGGAAAGGAGAGCCGTGGATTCTTGCATGCACAGTTACTAATTTGTATGTTTCTAAACCAGGTAGGCAATGATTTAAAATACATTTGAATTGTAAAGCTTGTGTTGGCCTTGGTCCCTCCTGGTTTGGCAGTTTCTGGGGAGAAGGAAAAAGGCAGATGGATGCGCAGTTCGCAGCAGCACATTGAGCTCCAGGTTCACTGTGTGGCAGGAGCTGCATCTGAAATCAGATGCAGATCGTGTTAGTGATAATTGATGTTACTGTGAACAACTTGTCTGGAAACGGCTCCAATTTAAATATGTGAGACGTTTATAGTCTCATTTCTTCAATGCTGAGCTCTGTTATCCTTTAACCATCTAGACACCAAAACTCAGTTTCTGGAATTGGAAAAGGCAGTGTTTCAAGGCATGCTGTTTTTAAAAGCTAGGCCCTCATTTTGCTATGTTTGCCCATGACCACATATATTTATTACAACCTTGAAGATGGAAAACAACTCTGGTAAGGGTCTGTGTTCTCAGACAAGGAACATTAGTCCAGTTAACTAATGCTAGGGAATATAGTTCATGCAGGGAGGCAGCAGACCATGCAGGCCTCAAAATGAACTGCAGTAATACAGCTTCACTCTGGGAATTCACACCAAGTGATAAAGGAGCAGGAGAAGCAAAATATTGACTTTCTGCATAAACTGAGACAGACAGAGCAACTTGGTCCTGCAGCCAGCAGAGCTGCTGGTGCCTAGGGCTTGTGGCAGTAGAAGTATCTCCACAGAGCAAGGGAGCCCCTTCTCCCAAAAGAGCAGAAAAAATCACAATTGTGCTCATGTAGGAAGGAAAGTATTGGGTGGGGAGAGGAAAGGAGGATGTTTACAGGTCCGCAAGGCTCTCCTCCCGGGCTCCGAGGTGAAAACGCTTCAATCCAGCATCTGCTTTTTCATGTGTGTGTGTATGAGAGGAAGAGGGAGATTTGCACAGCAGTGTCAGAGCCCAGTGTGCTGCGGTTGTGTCTCATGGTGACACCTTCCCTGAGAAACGCCTCAAGGGACCCACAGAATTAATTTGGCAACTCTGTTCTAAGAACGAACAAACTTTGGAACAGTAATAAAACTTGGTCCCTTCTGCACCCTGGCAGTGCCCCTATACTTACTGTGTAGGAAACGCTCAGGGGCCGGGTTTCGGGAGGCTCTCTCGTGGCTGCCTTGCTCTCCAGGGAGCAGCCCTGTCCTCCCACAGCGAACCTCTGCCATGCAGTAAGAATGGCAGCTTGTGAGACACTGCAGAAAATCCCTTTTTCTTTTAACCTTTTTTTTCTTAAAAAAAAAAGCGCAAATTTCGTTTGAATGTTCTGCCAACAAATCTAGGTAACACATTTACCATGACTCCAGCTTGCAGGGCTCAAAGCAAACCATAAAATGTCTCACACTAACCCAAAATAGATCTTTGTTGCCTAAATATGTCACAAGTTTCACATTTATCTTGTGCTCTTCTGGGGTGAGAAGTAAATAGCATGACTTTGTTGGGAGACAGAAAATGTTCCTTCCCTGATGGCCTGAGGCTGTGTCCCTCGCTCAGCGAGGTGCACAGCTTCGTGTCCTGGCCCCCGGGGCTCAGAGAGCTGCTGTGAGGCTCTGGTGTCCTTCAGGGCTGCCCCAGTGTGTCTGGATGCTCCCCCTGCATCCAGAGCTCCGATTTCACCCCCTGGTTGCTGCGTCCCCAGCCTGGGTTCTCACCGGGTCCTCTGCTTTCAGCTGCTGGCCAACTCTAAAGCACATACCTCACGTTTCATCAGTGCCAACCTCCCATGCAACAAATTCAAGAACCGCCTCGTGAACATCATGCCATACGAGCTGACGAGAGTCTGTCTGCAGCCCATCCGGGGTGTCGAGGGCTCCGATTATATCAATGCCAGCTTCATAGATGGATACAGGTAAGGGCTACCTTAGGTGGCTGGGCCAGCCCTTCCTGCCCACTTGGGAGCCTGGGCAGAGCTGCCTGCTCTTCTTTGCTGAGGACTGGTCCCGACACACTGGAGGTGTTGGGGATCACTCCTGCTTTGTATCTATCTTAACGCTCTCAGAGGCTCCAGTGCCAGCTCCATGTGTAGAGACTGCTGGCAAGTGGGAGCTGCCAGGCTTGCTCATACTGTGGCAGACAGATGCCCACATGGCTGAGGCAGAAGGCTGTTCTGGCTCCTGCAGTGGTTTACAGGACCTTCTGCTAGATATCCCTGGCATGAATTTTGCATCTGTGGTGTCTGGTATAAACCCGCCCCCCTTCACTAGCAGCTAGAGAGGGAAGCTGTGCCTGCAGTAGAAGCCCCAGGCTCCTTGTCCCGCATTTTGCTTTTTTGGCTCCTGTGAATCCTCAGGCAGAGCTGATGTTGGACACTGGGAAGTCTATCACCAGGTTCTGCTTGCCCAAGGTACCTTTTAAACAGCAAGAATTGAGATATTGCGTGGATCTTGTAAGAGATGCTTACATCACGTTTGTGAATGCCAAGTGCCAGAAAAGGAGAACGCAGGGAACCTGCCCAGCAGCCACATCTCCTTCCCAGATTGCTCCCTGGGCAGTAACCCAGACCAACCACGAAATCCCGACTGCGCCCATACAGGCTTGTGCCCGTGACTCTTGTGCACCACCACAGCAGGGTCACCCAGCTGGGGGGGAAGTGCCCTGGTGAGGCCCCTGCTCCAGCACGATGGCCCAAATGCTGCTTGTGGGCTCTGAAGCCCTGGCAGCAAAAGCCATTGCCAAAGGAAACAGGTAATTGGTGCATCCAGGTTAGTGGCTTTCCTTCCCTCCCTGCTCCAACAGCTGAGCCCAGGGAGGGTTCCCAGCGGGCACGACTATGTGGAAGCCAGAGCAGATGGGAGCAGCAGGGGAGCTGACCCGTAAGCATCTCAGGGCATCTCCACACAGCAAGGCAGGCTCACGGCGTGGGACAGCGTAGTGAGGAAGGACAAGGGGCTGTCATGGAGCAGCCCCCACTCCGTCCTGCGCGGGTGGCTGAGCCGTGCAGCGCTCCGATGAGCGTGGCCCCAGCAGCTTCCTGTCTGCGTGGGGGGCTGAAGCCCCCATGCCAGGTCTCCGCAGCGCTGCTGGTTTTGCTGCTGGTGATGCTGCAGAGGGATCGTTGCCAGCACAGCAGGTGGTAGCATTTCATGTGCTACCTATCCCGTCCCCAAAGAGCTCTGTTATCTCTTCCTGTCCTTTCCTCTGAACCAGGCAACCTTCCTCTGCATTTTGTGAAGAGATCAGTTGGTCCTCGGTCCTGCAGACGTCACTGACGCTGCATCTTTATTAGCACTTTTGTTTCCAGTGGACCTCCACCTCCCGCTTTTTATCATCTCTTACAAATCCACCTGGAAGCAGCCCTGGTTTCATCGCGCACATTCCTGCCCTGCTGCAGCCCGTGTGCAGGGCAGTGGAGAGCGATGGCGGGCGGGCGCGCGCGGCGCCTCAGCGCGTGGCGCCGGCGCCCCGCAGTGGTGACGCGCCCACGGCCGCCGTGCGCCAGCCGGAGCGACGGCCCGCGGGAGCCCGCCCGGCTTCGGGGTAACCTGCGAGTTCTGGCTATGTCCCTGCTCCTGGCCACCGCCACCCCCCTCCTGAGTGCCGCTCACCAGGCTGGTGGGAGAGCAGGTCGCGGCGAGCGGGGACAGGCAGCGGCCGCGGTGCTCTGGGAGCGACACGGGGTTCCCAGGGGTGCCCGTACCCACCAGCTTCCCTGGGGGAACTGGCCCTGCCATCTGATGGCTGCCCGCGCTGGTGGCACTGTCACGCCCACAAGGCCTGCCAGCCTTAATGGATCCTGTGCCAGGCTGTGTCCGTGGTGGACACGCGGGGCAGGTCCGTCTCTTGCATGGAGCCTGTGGCCCAGCCCTTGCGGCGGCCGTGCTGCCAGCCCTGCCTCCTCGCAGCCATTCTTGGGGCAGGCCGGCCCCACAGAGGCTGCTGGCCGTGTCCCAGAGCTGCTCTGAGCACCGTCTCCTCGCTGCAGGCAGCAGAAGGCCTACATCGCCACGCAGGGCCCACTGGCGGAGACCACGGAGGATTTCTGGCGGATGCTCTGGGAACACAACTCCACCATCGTGGTGATGTTGACAAAGCTGCGCGAGATGGGCCGGGTAGGAATTGGGAGAGGAAGGCTGGGTGGTCGCTGTCCCTGTGCATGGGCTCTGTGTCCTGCGCTGACCTGGGGGCTGAGAGCAGCTCCGAGACGTGTGGCCAAGGGAGGGGATCCCCATCCCCCCGGGAGCAGTGAGGCAATGTGCATGGTGGGGGTGCGTGGAGGAGCCTGCCTTGCATGGACAGGCAGTGCACTGCAGTGTCCTGGGGTAGGTCCTGCTGCTCCACAGCCACATGGGCTCCCGGGAGCAGAGGGCTCCGACACAGCTTGTTGGTGCTAGCATCTCTCGCTGCTCCTCTTCCACAGGAGAAGTGCCATCAGTACTGGCCCGCAGAGCGCTCTGCCCGGTACCAGTACTTCGTGGTGGACCCCATGGCAGAGTACAACATGCCACAGTACATCCTCCGGGAGTTCAAGGTCACAGATGCCAGGGTAAGTGCAGCTCCTGGCTCCCTAGCTCACCTGCCTCCAGTGTCCCTGTCCCACCTCCGCGTGTCCCAGCCAGCGAAGCAAGGGCCCAGCAGCTCCCAGAGCGCCCCGAGAGCAGCGCTCTGTCTGGCACTGCCTTCTTCCTGTTGTGTCACCCCTGGGAGCCGCTTGCTGATCCCTACGAGTATCAAACCCTGCCTGGCCTGTGCAACATATACAGGCAACTGGTTAACACCTACCCCACAGCAGCTGCAGTGTGTGCAGCATGTAACTGGGCACAGGACCCATATGTGACAGCAAACACTGTCCTGTGGTGGAGCTGGGCCCAAAACAGAACCGGGACAGTGACCCTGTGGGTGCCCAAGGGCCCTGCTCAGCTCAGCCACTTAGGGTGATGAGGGTGCATGATCTGCCCGGTCTCACCTGTGGCCTGTCCACCCTCCCACCTTGCCTGGCCCGGGGAGCAGGTCAGCAGCACCAGCTCTGAGGGGAGGAGGATGTGACCCTTTTACCGTCTCCCTGTGGTTCATTTATAACACCCTTGTCCCTGCAGGACGGCCAGTCACGGACCATCCGCCAGTTCCAGTTCACAGACTGGCCTGAGCAGGGAGTGCCAAAGACAGGAGAGGGCTTCATCGACTTCATCGGGCAGGTGCACAAGACCAAGGAGCAGTTCGGGCAGGATGGGCCCATCACGGTGCACTGCAGGTTAGTGGAGACAAGGCAGCTGCCACCACTGCCTGGACAGAGCCCGCAGAGACATCCCCACCCCAGCAGCTGCCAGCTCTGCTGCAACTTAATGCTCCCCCTGTGCACCCCTGTGAGAGGCAGTGGGAGGAGGAGGCAGCAGAGTCCGTGGAGCCCCTTGACAGCCTTTCTGACACGGAGTTAGATTAACTCAGTGCCCTAGTGCCACTGGATCTTACCACAGGTACTAGATCCAGAGGCAGGGTAGAGCTGATGATTCCCATGGAACTGGGAGGGCATCTCTAGCTGGGATGTCCCTGTGGCCTCTCCTGGCCCCAGTGGGCCAAACTCCTGTGCTCCACAAGCTGGGGACGTCTGTGCTGCTCCTACTGGCAGAGCAGGGAAGGGACCTCTGCGGGGCCGGGCTGGAGCTGACGGGTCTCTCATGCCGCCTCTTGCTCCCTCCGTCCAGCGCTGGGGTCGGGCGCACAGGCGTGTTCATCACGCTGAGCATTGTGCTGGAGCGGATGCGCTACGAGGGCGTAGTTGACATGTTCCAGACGGTGAAGACCTTGCGGACGCAGCGGCCAGCCATGGTGCAGACAGAGGTGAGTGCCCCTGCTCCTCGTGGGCCCTGGGAGTGGGTCTTGTCCAGGGGGTCAGGGAGCAGCCTGGAACTCCCTGGACAGCGAGGCTGCTGGATACGTGTCCCAAAGCCCCTTCCCATGAGCAGTCCAGGGCCAACAGAGGTGGACTTGGGGCAAACTCTGCTTCCTGGGGTCTTCCTGGTGTGATCTGTGGGAGGAGGAAGGGGAGTTGGGGCTCTCTTCATGTGGCAACCCTGCTGCTTGGTGTCCTTGTGTTCCTGCCTCTCACGTGCCCCCCTTGCTGCCCCACAGGACCAGTACCAGCTGTGCTACCGAGCGGCGCTGGAGTATCTCGGCAGCTTCGACCACTATGCAACGTAACTAGTGCTTTCCTCCAGTCGCGGTGGGGATGTCTAGGAGTGGAGACGGGTCCCTCTGAGCCAGAGCCGCCCAATCCTCAGTCTTTCTGTACAGATGGAGGTGCTGCCGAGGCAGCAGACCTCCATGCCAACCTGTTCTGACCACGGCATTTAGGAACTTCGCCCCAGCGCCAAACGAGGGGATCCGACTCCAAAAGCATTTCCAGTCTCTGGCTGAATTTCTGCTCATGTGCATCTCTCGCCCTCTCTCACGCGACTGCATTTCACAGCGAGGCTTTAAGTGGGTGGAATGGGATCTTTTTTTTTAAACATGTAAAATAGTTACTAGTGGGTTTTATAATCTCCTTTATTTTTTATTTTTTTGCAAGTCTTAATGTTTTGCCCATGCAGAACTGGAACCGCCAAACCTTTGGGAGTTGGGTTTTTTTTTTTTTAATTTCCTTTTGCTTTAACATTTTTTACTGCCCTGTGTTTATTTCAGCCCGGTCACTGCTGGTTCTGCCCATTTTAGTGCAGCTTCCTTGGTAATCTGCAGCAGCTGGCTTGTGGTTCCTGCCCAGCTCCATTCCCTGTAGGCTGCTTTTTAATCCTCTGTAGAATATGAAATTTCATGGAACTGGAGCTCAGCTACCAATTATTTTTTTAGCCTTTCCTCCCTCCATTATTTACTGAGTAGATTTGGGAGGGCACGTGGGGTTGCTGGAGAAGCGGTCCCGTTTGTCAGCTGGAAACTGTTCAGTCCTATTACAATGCGTATTAAACCAATCCGGTGACCGTGTCATTGGCAGATCCCGATAAGACATGAGTGGTCGTCACCTTGTTTGTGGGAGACCCAAAATCCCGGGCTCCTGGTTCTGGAGCCTCTTTTTGTGTGTCTCGCTGGGGAGGGGCAGGAGAAGCGAGTGGGTCACACACTTGCCCAGGGATGGGGTGGAAGCAGCAAGACACGGCCCTTGGTGTTAATCCTGCAGTTCTGTGCGTGCCAGCACCGTTCTGTCACCCGAATTGGAGCATTTTCCAAAGGCAAGGAGCACAATCCCCGCCAATGCCAGAGCAGAGCTGTCAGGCTCTCTTTGGAAAGCGAGGTACTGCAGGGAAGGGGAGGGGAGTACACATGTTTTCAGAGGTTGGGTGTATCTATAATTTCTGCTATCCTGCAAATGTTAAAAGTCACTAGAATATTGTACTTTCCGCTACTTCAGGACGTTCTAATGAACCAATGTGGCAAGACTACTGGACTTAATTTAATGGTACTATATATTAATACTCCTTATTATATCACGCTTGCACTAAAGACAGGGAGTGAGCAGCCCTCTTTTGAGTGCATTGAGTTATGAATAAAGGTGGTGGAAGGGTATCTAATTGTATTATCACATGTATTCCGAATGTTAAGAATCCGAGCTACGTTGAAATCAGCAATCCAGGGTTGGTAATGTTGGAGGACACATTCATTTTTACCTTGTGGATGCATAGTGCTGTAGGGGTCACTGTTGTATACAGTCTGTTTTCTATTTGTTAATAAAAAAAAATCTACAGCATCATTGCATAATTCTTGATGTTAATAAATTTGAATAATCGGGTTTCATACAAGCCGGTTTTGCTGTCTGTTTCTTCAGCAATAAGTCATGCGGGCCAGGGAGTCCCTCAGTGATGGGCACGTTCCCCAGCCCGTTGCTGGAGGGGTCCTTTCCTGCAGGCGCATCACAGCCACGGGCCACGAGACCTTCCACATCTCACCTAAGGGGAGTCAGCTCTGCACCCCATGGCCCCCAGTTAGGGCTGCAGCCCCTCCTTGCGCCAGTGGGGCTTTCTGACCTGCCCTGGTTGGTGTCTGGGCAGTTGGCCTTCTAGGACAAAGCAGGAGGAAACATGGGGAGCTGCTGCAGCTCTGCTGGAACCAGGCACTGTCTTCCCAAGTCTCCTGGCTTCTTCCCGTTCCTCCTCCTTGTGGGTGAAAGGCAGGAGAGTGCAAGTACTTAGCAGCAGGTGTGGAAGCAGGTTGAACAAAGGTGGCAGGGAGCTTGGAGCCACCCCCTGCCCATCTGCTGGTATGAACTGAGCTGCCTTCAACCTTGGGCACTTCCTTGCGGCTGCGTTGCCCACGTCACTGCCCTGCCCTGTCTGTCCTTGGGGCAGCCTTGCTACCCACACTCAGGTTCTGTGTTTGCACGGGTCATCCTGGCCTTGCTCATGGTGCTCACCCAGCAGACATACACAGACTGACCCCTGCCTGTACCTCACCAGGGGGACTTGTCCTGCTATCCCCTTCTCTCCAGGAGGACTGTCCAGGTGGCCAAGGCTTCAAGGAGCTGCCCGTCTTGCCTGCTGGTGAGAGCTGGGTATGAACTCCGGCCTCCCGGCATGCCGGGGTGGTCCAGGCTGCAGCTCCGCAGGCCTCCCGGGGTGGTGCTCAGCCCGTGGCCAGTGCCAGAAACACGGTTACCTGCCCACCCCCTCCCAACCAGTGTGCTGCCCGCCGGGCTTGTGGCTTTTACGGGAAACGGAGGCGTCGGAGGTGATAGATTTGGGGGAATCTGGGCTCTGGATGAAGCCACGATGCTGTCAGCCTCCTGGGCCACCACAGCACTGCTGTTCTGCGCCTGTTCATGTCAGACTGACACGTGCTCGATGTGCAGGAGAGCCTGGCAGAAACGCTGACGAGCTGCCACCCCGCACCTGATGACGGCATCTCGTTACTGGCTCCTTGCTGCCTTGGCTGGAGCTCAGCCACACGTAGCAGGTCCCGCCAGGGCAGCCAGGCGCCTGGGCAGGTGCCAGATGAGAAGCAGAGCTGCTCTCCCCCGGCCAAGCCGCACGGCGGGGCGGCCCGGGGCCGGTGGAGCCCGGCGCAGGATGCAGATCCCGGGGCAAAGCGAGCTCCAGCGCTCAGGAGGCAGAGCACGTGCGAGTGCGTGCGCATTAACTTCCATTAGTCCCTGTGCAGCAAAACGCATGGGGGGAAAAAAAGGTGAGGGTGGGAAAGTGGGAAAAAAAGCTAATTACCACTAATCCAGGTAATCACATGCATTTTCCAGGCAGTGATGCTAGCCCAGGCTCCATGCTTGCACTCTGAGCCTGGCACAGTCATCCCCAAGCTCCATTTTCCTTCTTTCCTTGACCAGAAGGGCTGGCGTGGTATTTTTGGCTGGTATTTTTGCTCCATCTTTGGTATTAGTCTGATTTTCACAATGCCACATGGTGCTTCCAAGTGTGAGTGAACTGTCCCTTCTGAGGCTATGGGGAGGCGTTTGGCTTCATATCTCTGGTATCTCTTTCACACACTAAACGTATTCACCCAGAACAATGGAGCTGGGGATCTGTTACTTTTTGGTTTTGTTTTTTAAGTGATTTTTTTTCAAAATTTTCCTGAGTAGCCCTAGTGCAAACTCAGGTAAGCTGCCTTCTAAGGGGCAATACTGGCAGACACTCAGAAAATGAGTAGTTTGGCACGTGGGACAGCAGGTAAATAGGAATAGTTGTAGGTGAAGTCACCACCAGTGAGGTGTTCTTGCGCTCTGCTTTTTGTTATATTTTTCCCATTGACATCTGTTGCAAGAGAGTTCGTGTAGACTCTGTCTTGCCTTCACGTGATGCTAAATAACAAAGTGCTTGAGCATTCACCCTTTGAGATGCCATTGATGTAGATTTGCTTTCAAGGGCACATACTTGTTAAGTAAGGGAAAGAAATAGCTGCACCAGGAAACAAATCTCGGTTTATTCTATGTAGTGGCTTGGCAGTTCCTTCCCCCACAATCTCAGACTCATCTCCACCTCAGCAATATCACCATTGCCGTTTGTAACACTTCCCTATGAGACTGATTGATTTATTTTTCTTTCTTTTCTCTTTTTTTTTTTCTTTTGCATGTTCTGACCTGGTTCATGTCTCAGGGTAGGAAAACTCTGATCTCTCCTGTTAAAGGCAATTGTTGCCCTTTTCTTGGTTTTAATAAGTAATCCCAGTCCATGGTAACAATAAATACATCAAGAAGCTTTCCTGCCTACATGTTTCTGCTCAGAACAACACTAGGCCATTTATCACCATTAAAAAAAAAAAAAAAAAAAAAAAAAAAGGCCCATGTCATATGTCATCCTGATATTGGAAAGTTGGTCTTTCTGGAGTAGAGGAAAGCAAGTGCAGCTGACAGAGGCCAGGAATACACAGAGTTCTCAAAATTGTATCTAGTTGCCTATATTAGCACCTAACTTTGCAGAGGGCTGAATTTGTCGTTCTAGTATTAAACAACCGAGCAACTCAGTCCTTATGGCCTAGCAATTCAGAGTCTGAGGAAGTCAGGAACTCACAGAAAACATATTTGTACTGGGGAGTTTTCAGAAGACATAGGGCTTCCTTGCAGCTATAGCGTGATCCCAAAGGAAACCCACATCGGGAGGTTCTGCTCAGGCAGGGCCAGGGCTGGTCTCGGAGCTCGGTCATGAGGCCGTCCGAGCAGCGTGTGCTAGTTGGGGGTCGCTGTTCCTAGACAGGCTCGAGTGTTACGCCATGTCCACACTTAAAAGCACTTGCTGCTAACGCTGTGCTGGCAGCTCCTGGGCGCTCCCTTTCTGCCTGACCTACCCGTGCTGGCAGCGCTCTCCGGCATGGGGATGCCTTGGAGCTGATCCAGCCCCAGGTGGCACCGGCTGCCAGACTTGAACGGTATCAAATTCTGCTTTGGCTCTGCTTGCACGCAGAAATGGTAGGGGTATAATTAGCTCGGTTAATACGTTAAATTGGCACCAGCCTCCAGCATGTGCTCACGTTCAGCGCTCGCCACCTATTAACTCACTGAAGAACTCATTTAGACAGAATTAACAACATGTGTCCTCTCAGCGGAATCGAGCTCGCCAGCAGGACGGGTCTGCCTACGCCAGAGCCGCGCGCTGTGAGGGCAGGGCCGGAGCTGGGGCCGGGCGTGGGCCGAGAGGGCCCGTCCCGCTCCCCGAGGGCCGCGCGGGGGCCGGGCCGTGAGCGGGCGGGCCCGGCGCCCGCGGGCCCCAACGGCCGCCGCCGGGGGCGCCGCCACTAGGCCTCGGTCTCCCTGGCAACCGCCCCCTAGCGACACCCGGCCGGCCCGGCCCGCTCCCCCCGGCCACCACCCGCCTAGCAACCGGGCCGCTCCCGGCCCGCTGATTCGCTGTCCCGCCCCGGCCGGACGTCGAATTCCCATTGGCTGTTTACGCGAGAGCGGGCGGTGATTGGCCGAGGCGGCGGGGCGGGGCGCGGAGGGGAAGGGGGCGGGCCGGGGCGGCGGGGAACGGCCGCGGTGGCGTCGGCGGCTGCCGGACTCATTGGGCGCGTGGTGCGGAGGGATACGCGGCCGGGCGAGGCGGCGAGACCGAGGCGGCGGCGAGGCGGCGGCGCGCGCTGCTGACGTGAGCACGCCGTGCGCGGCCGCAGACCCCTCCGCGCCGCAACGGGCGCGCCGCGGCCGGGGCAGGGGGGGAGGGGCGTGATTCGGTGGCGTTCGCCGCCGCGAGGAGGAAGGGGCAGCGCGCCTGACGGGCAGGCGCCCTCCGCCAATGGGGTGGCGAGGCCGGTGCGGATCCCGCGGCGATTGGCCGGCGGCGGGCCGCGGGGGGCGGGCCGGGCGCGCGGCGGGGGGCGGGGCGCGCGCGCGCGCGGCGGGGCCCGCCCGAGGCGGCGGCGGCGGCGGCGGTGGGGGTGGGGGGGAGGGGCGCCCGGCGCTCACCCCGCCCTCCTCCCCCCTCCCTCCGCGCAGGGCAACATGGCCTCGGAGCTGGAGAGCCTCAACCCCAGCGCGCGCATCATGACCTTCCGCCCCACCATGGAGCAGTTCCGCGACTTCAGCCGCTACATCGCCTACGTGGAGGCGCAGGGCGCGCACCGCGCCGGGCTCGCCAAGGTGGGAGCCGCTCCCCGGGGCCGCGCCGCGCTGCTCCGCCCTTTGTTTACGCCGGCCGGAGCTGGGAAGGAAGGAGGTGCTGGCGGTGCCGAGCTAACCCCGGCTCCATTAGCGTGGCACGTTGGGACCTGCCGCTTCCCGGGAGCGCTCGGCGCTTAACTGATGCTCTCCTGCTTTCTGTGGACCCTCCAGATAGTGCCCCCAAAGGAATGGAAGCCGCGGCAGTGCTACGATGACATCGATGAGCTCGTCATCCCAGCGCCCATCCAGCAGGTGGTGACCGGCCAGTCGGGCCTCTTCACGCAGTACAATATCCAGAAGAAGGCGATGACAGTCCGGGAATTCAGGAGGATTGCAAACAGCGACAAGTAAGCCCGTGCACGCCTTCCCTTAGTGAGCAAAGTGCTGCTGCTTGGCTCCACGGAGGTCCCGTCCTGCAGACCTCCTCTGGGCAGAAGTGTGAACACAGTGCCCTGGAGAGATGGGCTCTGCATGTGCATGGACCTCTGTAGCCTCTTGCATTTTGCAAGGTGGTTTATGTGTCAACAGAACTCTCTCTGTTGTATTTCTGCTATGGAGTCTTGTCTCCAGAGTAGCTAGACCATCAAAATCTTTTATAGAGTGGGCTAGTACAGAAAGGAATGTTTCTGACATGAAAAAATAGTTTTTAAAAAGTCTTAAAAGTAGCTTAAGTAATACAATCTTTGAAGAAACTATTCAGAAATGCCATTGGACTTGCGAGGTGTTATTTGCACCTTATTTTGTCTTGCCAGAGCAGTATCATTCAGATGTTTGGTGATTCTCTTTCTCTAATATACAGAGAATTTGTCAATTTACAGAATTTTACCGATTTACATAAAAGTAGTCTTTAATGTTGTATATATAATAGCCTAGAAGATACATACATTAAACAGGTGTCAGAGGATAAACTTGGTCTCAGTAAGTGCTGCGCGAGGAGGCCAGGATGTAGTTAGCAGGAATAAGACATGAGAGCGGATATTTTGTTGTTAAACTGAGCAGTTTACTTGCAGGTAAGTGTGGAAACGTGGATGTTGCTTTCACAGTTGCCTGAAACTTTGTTTTATATGTAGCTCTCTGTAGCATTTCTGGTAACAAATGCAGCAGCCTCTGCCAAGTAGCAAGAACTGGAAAGTGAAATTGCTCCAAGCTGAGGGAAGTGCTGGAAGCAAAAATGAAAGTAAACTGTGAAATGGGAAAGGCACCTTTACACTGTTCCTTTGTTTCTAAGTCTCACAGGAACAGAGCTCTGGTCTTTTGGTTGCTGCTTTAATAGAGAGGTGTTTGCCTGGTAACAAATGCAAGAGGTATTTTTAATAAAGTTTTTTCTGCTTTTAGTGCTCAAGCATATTGTTCTGACTTCTTAAGTATCAAACTGCAAAGTGTTTTGTTTGTTTGCTTTTGTATTGTTTGTTTATTTATTGACTTATTTTTAAGATACTGCACGCCTCGCTACACAGACTTTGAAGACCTTGAGCGAAAGTACTGGAAGAACCTGACATTCAATGCCCCCATCTATGGTGCTGATGTTAATGGGACACTTTATGATAAGGTAAGAAAAACTTCTGGTTTTGGAATAACCTTTTTCCTTTTCTCCTGTATGTGTTATGTTCTAGAAATGTTTGTCTAGCATTTGATCCTAGCTTTCAGAAAGCATTAATAATAACCTTAGCAGGGTTTTAGCTTCTGGAGTGTGCTAGCTGGAAACACAGTAAATGATACATTTATAAAACGCTTCCCATTTAACCCAGATGGTTAAGGCAGCTACTGGAGGTAATGTTGTAAGAGACAGCTGTGATTTTTTTTCAGCCAGTAGTGCTTCAGTGCAATCAGTTTCTTTCTAGAAAGGAAAAAAATGTTGCAGCACAAGTCTTTCTTTTATGGGCTTTTTCCTGAAACATTTTTGTGGGACACCTTTGTAGCCATTGCAAATTAGACTGCTAAACTTTAGGAAAGGGCATTGCAAGGTATGTTCTAGCCTGCTTGCTAGTCTCCTAAATTATTTTAATTCACTATTTAAAAGCAGTTGAGATGAAAAGCATTTCTGTTCAAGAGGGTTTGGTCTGCTCTCACTTTGACAGAACACCAGCTAAACTCATGCCGTTGTTCTTTCCTGTGTAGTCTATAATTTCATGATTATTTCTCCTTCCCAGTTATTATTCTGTTGTGTTGTTGTTGTTGTTTCCCTCCAGCTGCATAAAGGCAGCTAGTAAGCAATCGCTGTATATAAGGTAATACCATGTGAAAATTGCGTTTTAGGTGGTTTCATAGGTTTGGGCTATGTCGGTAAGTGATTTGTCTCAATCTGCTCTTTGACCGCAGGCACCTGGTATCTTTTGTAAATGTTGTTTTATTTTCACGATTCTATTCTTTGTGATGTTTGGTTTAACACAAGGTTTATGCTTTGTAGCATGTAGATGCATGGAATATCGGCAGGCTGAACACAATCCTGGATATCGTGGAGAATGAAAGTGGCATAACCATTGAGGGAGTGAATACTCCCTATCTCTACTTTGGCATGTGGAAAACTTCCTTTGCTTGGCATACAGAGGACATGGATCTCTATAGTATTAATTACCTGCATTTTGGGGAACCCAAGTCATGGTAAGTTTCTAAGGAAGCTTCTAGGCATAGAAAAAGAAAGACATGTATGGGAGTCTTAGGTAGTTGAGTTTCAAGATTTGAGTAAAGAATTCATCCAGCTCAGTGAGGAAATGCAAAACAGTAGGATTTGCTTGCTCATCTTCTGAAAATTCCATTTGCTGTTTTGATATAAATAGTTCTTCAATATTCTAATATAACATGGATAGTTTGTAGGCCCAGAGCTAGGAACACTTGTTTATGATTTTCTGGGGGTCTGCAATGACCATACATAGGGAATGTGCCAGTTATCATGCAGTTACTAGAGAAAGGGGCAGTTTTTAACAAACTTTGAAATATAACTGTTTATTGCAGCAGTAAAAGCAGATGGTGTAGCTTGCTGTGCGGTTGGTCCAGTGCTTGAGTTTTCATGATATTTTATTTATGGGAGATTCCCCAGTTTTTCTGTAGATGAGTTGCATTTTAAGAGTGAATCATTGCTTTCTGTTTACAAATAAATTTCTGAAGCAAACTCAACAATTGTTTCCATGGCAGTTTTATTGGAAACCAGTGTTTTGGCTGGCTTTTAATACAACTTAAAAAGTATAAAATACCATGCACCATGTGACCAGTGAACAATCCCCATGCAGTAGCAATAGTATGGGGACAAAAAAAACAAGATAGTTCAGCTGGATAAACTGTTTGGCCATTGTTTCTTTTTCAGTAGTAAGTAAAAAAACTTAACTTTGCTGACATGTCTAATTTGTTCAACAAGCAACTTTCTTATCATTCCCTTGTTGTACAAATCAATTAACTAAATGGCTTGGGTATTTTATTTCCTCTTTGCGTAAGTCTGTGGTTGGCTTTTGGCTGTAGTTTTCCCTTGGGCTAGAGAGATGAAAGTCTTTGATTAAGATTTTGATCTAATATTGTAAAACTTTGAAAAAGAAGGTGATGGAGGAATTAAAAAAAATAGTAATTCATGCTTTATGATTTCTAGTCAAAGATTTTTATCATGTCACCTGAACTTACTGACTTGTTCTTATGACAACAGGTACTCTATCCCTCCAGAACATGGGAAGCGGCTGGAGAGACTCGCCAAAGGTATTTGTGTGATATTTGTATGTCCTAACTCTTGTAAAAGATGACATGGATAGCTGCAACAGGTGTCAGCTCTTTTGGGAGTACAACGTGTCTGTAATATTTCTAGGAGAACAGGAGGGCACGACTGGACTGATTATTTACTTTTTATGATATATGTGGGATTACTTTTGTGTGTTTGCTTGTATTATACATAGTTCTGGTCTGTGTAACCTTTAATGAAACAATCCTTAACTATTGATTGTCAGAACTGGAAGGATATACCCAAAGAGCAAGCCTTCCTTGTGCAATCTTTCTCATGCTATTTCAATCAGGCATCTGTTTAAAAAGTCTGCAGGAGTTGCCTTTTTCTTCAAGTACAAGTTGGTGCATTTCATAAAAGGTAGTCCATACCTCTAGGTCAAGGGAAAAATCATGCTTAGATGGTAGCTTTAAAATCATATATATTGAAAAATCAATTCAGCTCACAGCAGAACACTGATATCTCCCCTTGCCTTTATTTTAAACAGGTTTCTTTCCAGGAAGTGCCCAGAGCTGTGAAGCTTTTCTCCGTCACAAGATGACCCTGATCTCTCCATCAATTCTGAAGAAATATGGCATCCCATTTGATAAGGTTTGGGGAAGTATTCATGTTTTTAACAGCTCGGGAAAGATATTTGTTCAGCCCTGTCCCGTCTCTAACATCAGCCAACAGCAAATGCTTCGAGTGGAGAATAGCAGCAGGGAGGGCATATGGAAATAATTTCTTACTGCCCTCTCCATTTACCCAACAACTGGGTACTGAAAGAGTTCCCGAGACAGAAAAATCTAGCAAGGGCTATTAAAAACAGAGCAGTGGAAAGCTGACTGAGAGCTTTACATGAATACGAACGGCAAAGGAGAACAAAAGGAAATTTCCAAGATGTGTAAGCATAGAAATTTCAGTTGGTAGTAGAAACAGCCCCCCGCCAAATCTTCAGCAATTACAGATGAGTATCTGATAATTTATGACTCTGAGATGCCTCATGAAAGAATGATTCCTATATAATACTACTTTTGTGCTACTCAACCAGTTTTGTTGTATTTGAGTAAAAACAATGTGGGAGTGTTGCTTTCCAGCAAACAGATAAAATGTAAGAGAATAGTGAGGATAAATATTAAATCTATCCAGTGCAGTGAGTTACTCCATGTGCTCTCTAAGGAGGGATTTTAAATATGTTGCATAAGAGTTGCAGACTCCCTTTGTGCAAATTCACAAAGTAGACTGCTCAACTGTAAATGCAACGTTTTATTTGTTTTCTAGGTGACACAGGAGGCTGGAGAATTCATGATAACTTTTCCCTATAGTTATCATGCTGGCTTTAATCATGGATTTAACTGTGCTGAATCTACCAACTTTGCTACTCTTCGATGGATAGAGTACGGGAAGCAGTCTGTGCTGGTGAGCAGTTTGTCACCCATCTGTTGCATACAAATCACCTGAATGCAGGTGCTCTTCACTCTTAATGCTCTGCTACTCATTAAGCCCTCAGTGTTTGTTTTGGAGAAGTGAACTCCAGGGAAGTGAACTATATCCATTTAAGAAGTGATGTTTGCTTTCTAATATGGTAGTGAAGTCCACTCAGCCTCCTATTCGTGTCATCATTTAACTGTGCATAGAATATAATGTGTTTTACCTTTCTGTAGATCAAATGAGATTTGGGTTAAAAGAAAAACAAATGATACATTATTATCACCTTTCCTAAGGTGAAAGGTTGTGCTTGGTGTGCACCTAATCAGTGCTTGATGTTTAAACGATAATATATTGACTGTCTAGACTAGAAGTATGTCTTAGTTTATCAATCAGAGCCGTTAGCCTGGCCTTTAATCTGGATA
Organism: Tinamus guttatus; assembly: GCF_059628265.1. Classification (NCBI taxonomy): domain Eukaryota; kingdom Metazoa; phylum Chordata; class Aves; order Tinamiformes; family Tinamidae; genus Tinamus; species Tinamus guttatus. Next base: position 5,867,323 of record NW_028288776.1, read on the forward strand.
GTGTTTTACCTCTGTAAAGGTGCCTCATTGCCATGAGTTATGTTTTGGGAAGTTCATGCTGGAGTGGATGCTTTCAAACACAAGTTGTAGGCAGGCTCAGACAAGGTGAACCTCTGCTCTTATGGACTGGCACAGAGTTTATATGGTTCTGACATCCTCATTATAACCTCCGTTTTTTTCCGGAGGTTGATGTGTGAGTTCATGGAGTTTTAAGGTTGTGAGCTTCTACCAGCAACTCTGTTAATAAGCCTTTCTTCCTTAGTGTGATACTTTCCAATTTGCTGTTTCTTAGTTTTTGCTGACTTTTTTCCCCTTTTTTCAGTGAGTAGCATGTCTTTTTGATTTCCTGAGGCATAATCTTGAGAGTTTCAAGTTTATGCATGTGTGGTTTGTTGTTGTTGTTTTCCCCTTTCAGTTAAGTTCCTGGAAGCAAAGTGAGGTAGGAATGTAGAGTAAAATTGTCAAATGCGTAGTCTTACTTGAATATGTTGTGTGATTGCAGTGTTCGTGTCGGAAGGACATGGTGAAGATTTCCATGGATGTGTTTGTAAGAAAATACCAGCCAGATCGCTACAAGCTTTGGAAAGCTGGGAAGGATGTGACTGTCATTGATCACACTCTTCCAACACCGGAGGCAGCAGAATTCCTTAAAGGAGACCTCATGCAGAGAGTCAAGAGTGGAAAACAGTGTGCCGAGGAAACGGAAACTGGGGAAACATGTAAAGAGGAGGTGGAAGGGGATGAGAGAAAAAGGTACTGCTACTTATTATAGTCTTTTTTTTTTTTCCCTGCAATTATAAGAAACTACGCCCTGCTGCAAATGAATGTTTGGCATTCCCCCCAAAAAAACAGTAGCAGAGTTAGTAGTAGACTGTTTTCTTGGGCATGTTGTTTACCCGTTGTTTTTACAGTTTGGGTGCAAATTGATGATGGCGTGGCAAGCAGGAAAATTACTGGCTTAGAAGATTATAGTTCTTCACTTTTGGACAGCTGTCCAAACCCTGGTTTGGAAATACACACCATAATATGGAGAGGCCAGAAGAAACAAGCACTGAGTTAGGGTCCTGGAAAGGTACTTGCTAGCAAGTGTGGTCAGTATTAGTGCTGAAAGTCTCTAAGCTGATGCACAATCCCTGCTTGCTGCAGACTGTGATCAAGCCACCATTTTATCTTTGTTGCTGAATATTTCTTGGGTATTGTGCAGCCACTGTTCCTAACTATTTATTTATATTTAAGGTAAAAATTGTCTGGCTAGAACATAGCCCCATAACACACAATTAATAGATGCTGAGGTGTAATCCATAAGGATCACTTATTCTTGCTTCTGTGAAAACCAGAGATGACTATAGAATAATATCTGAATTATTTGGCTTGCCATATGCTGGCTCTTAAGACAGTGTGACCCAAACTGAGCTGTATTTTGTGTTTCCACAAACAAAACCAACAAACTTGAGATGTTTGGTAAGCTGATAAGTGGATTTGTCCTCTGCAGCATGCCCAAGCATCGCATAGGAACTAAGAGGCATAGAGTCTGCCTGGAAGTGCCTCAAGAGGTGAGTGAAAGTGAAGCCTTCCCCAAAGAGGAGCTGAGCTCTATGCAGTATGACGTGGATGTGGCAGAGCCTTCTGTGAGACCTACCAGCGGACTTGTGCAGCAGGGTGATCGAGGGCTCAAACTTCCAGGTAACTGTGTATCAAGCTTTATCCTGCTATGGGAGCACAGAATGTTGCTGCGCCTGGAGAGAAACTGCTGGAGCAGTACACGGAGTGTTTTCTCAAATAAAAAGCCAGTTGATAGAATGTTACCACATCCAAAGAGCAAACACTGGTTTGGCAAGCAGTTCATAACAGCAAATTTCTGAGTCTGAGATATCTCAGTTTTCCAAATTGAAAAAGTCACTCTAGAAAGTTTTTAGAATTTTCCCTGTGGTTAAATGTGTGACATTTTTCTTAGTCCTTTGAGCAAATGAGTTAACCACAGTTTGTTGAGCTGTTGACTTTTGTCACTTATGTGTACATAACTTCCCAGTGACAACTCAAAACTGTTAAAAGCTATTGGAGAAAAAGATGTAGGCAACGGTCCTGTAGCTGCTTGAATGAGTGACTGACTGTGTCATGGAGTTGTTGCCTTGCTGCTGGTCTAAAAGTAATTGGATGTATTGCAGGAGATGTGCTTTAAAAAATGCTATTTCTAGCTTTTGATTTTTCTCTTTTCTATTCTTTGTCTGATTGCATATAGAAGTATATTGGATACCTCAGCAGTCTAAGGCATCACTGTTTTATAATGCAGCCTTTGTTTAGAAATTGGTTATTTAGTATAGCATACACAAATTTCTAGCTATTGTGCTTTACAGACAATTTCTTTGTAATGTAGTAACGAGTAGCACATAGTGATTTCCTCTAGAATCCTGCTCTCCAAATTTTTGCCACTTATAATCATCTTTATCTTTTCTGTTGAGCCTTGCTTGAAACCTGGTGACAATTTAGCTACGCCATGTAAAAAAATCATCTATTCTTGCTTATTTCAAATCCACTTTCTACTAGTTTTACTAGTAGAACCCATAGTTCTTGTACTGGAAGATGCAAAGAGAGAACTTTCTACTCAGTCTCTCCAAGCCACCCATGATTTTATAATGTTTGAATTAATTGAATTAATCTTTTCACTACCTGACTTAGTGTCACATATCTTTGTGCGTATTCTTCTTCCCTGTTTGGTTTCATTCAAACAGGTGTACGCTGTTCTCTGTGCTGCCCAGATTTTAATAACATTTAGTATATCTTTTCTTCTAGATCATACGGACTCATCAGCCCAATTCGAAGAACTGAAAAGGGTGAAGCTTGAGGAGGAAGAAGAGGAAGAGCAAGAAGCAGCTGTGCTAGATCTCTCTCTTTCACATGCTTCACACTCGGCTTCAGCTCTGCCAGCTTCGAAGCCAGGTTCAACTTCCAGTGTTCAGCCCAGCTCACCAGCATATTCTGGTTCTTCAGACTGTGAATCCAGTGATCTGCTGCCAAAAAGGACTGTTCCCGGGCCAGCAGGGTTGTTCACTGTCCATAGCTACGCTAGAGGAGATGCCAGCGGATCTGACAGTGAGCAAACTTCAGGGAAGAAAGCCAGTGCTACAGCCAGTGTGAACGAGCAGGAACTGGCAGAGGTATGGGTGCCAAGAGTGCTGAAAGATTAAGGGCCGTGTTCATGGCCATGGATTTGCTATGACAGAACTTCCTATCTGCGCAGCTCACACTTGCATTCCATTGGTGTTTGCATAGCAAGTCATTTAGTAATTATCTTATTTTCTAATATGTGCAGATCAATATAATGTTCAATTGGAAAGGTCCAGCAGCTACTGGTGTTTAGAGTTTTGTTTCCCTGAGGTGCTACAAAGGGACCTAAGTAAAATGTAATAGTTGGACAACCTTAATTGTCCTCACTGCTTATGTCAGCCCAATATTTTTGATCACCATTCAGACCGATAGATGGTGGGTGATGACAGTGATAGGGCACTGTAGACCCAGTAGTTTCTCAAGTCATTTCTGAGTGGTCTTACAATTTTACAGTTCTAAGTGAGAAGGGTGTGTCTGTTTTACGATGCTAGTGTTACAGGCTAGTCCAGGTACTTTTATGATACTAAACACCTGTTTGGACTCAAGGTGAATCCTGTCTAGTTCAACTTTTTTTTTTTCTTTCTTTTTTTTTTTTACAGGTTTGTGAATGTATGTTTGAGCTTATCTTTTTTGTTGTTTTTTTCCTATAAAATTGCATACGTCTGCCCTTGTGTGTAGCTTTTTAAAACAAATGATGAAAAAAAGATTGCTAGGAAAAATGTAAATCTGAATCTTTTCTAAAATGACAATTATGTTTTTACTAGACAACCCTGTCAAGGAAAGGCTATGCTACTTAAATCTTGTCTGTCTTTGCTGTCTTTTCAAATAATGTTATTTTCCTTTCTCATTATGTATTGAAGTGATGGAAGGCTAATAATGGTTAATCCTCAAAATTCAGGAATAACAGAAGCAGAACAGCCGAGAATCAAATCTGAGGAAAATTAAGCTGAAAATGAGAAAGAGTTCTCATGTGAACATGAATTCAGGAAATTGTTGCTGGTATTGGTCTGGATACTCAATACAAGGCAAACCAGAATTGCTGAATAAGTGTAATTGGTGTTCCCGTGTACAGTGTATTCGCAACAAATTTTCCATCAGATAGTAACTGGAAATATTAATTGCCATTTGAATAAAAGTATTTCTGCTTCTGAGCAGTCTTGTAGCCAGATGCTATGTAGGAGATCAGATATGACGATTGTTAGGCTTTCTTCTTCCTTGCTGTGTAAAAGAAGAGGAGATTTTAAATGCCTTTAATATTAAGATTTGCTTCTGTTTATGGAGGAATCACAGATTCAAAACATGAGCTCCTGCTTCTGTTACAGGGCTGTTAAAAATCATTGCCTTTATTGCCTTTCTTGTCAGGTTAGTAGTAATTTTGTCAGTGAACGTCATTTGTTTTTGCGCAAGACCAAGGGCAGAGGAAATGACTTTACTCTTGTGGTCTCGTCCTTCCAGTCTGTCTGGAAGGACATCAAAACAAATAGTAAGCAGATGGGGTGGAAGTATTCTTCCATTTAAAATAAGCCTGTTGATCAAGATGCATGAGTAGGCTCTGTAATTCTTTTTCCTGATTTAGGTTCTCATTTTACGAGAATGTTTGAGACTTCTTATCATAGCTCTAAAACTGTTAAACTCTTCAACTCTTTTTTTTTTTTTTTTTTCTTTGGCTTCTGTCCTTTACACCATTCTTATAAACAGACTTCCATAAAAAGCTACACTGGGACTTGTGCAAAGTCTATAACTTCAGTGACACAACAGGGCCAGCTCAGAGTTGAACAATGAAAATACACCATCTAGTTTAGCTCTCTGTTTATTCTTTCCAAAACTATGCAAGTAGTTCTCATAAAAGCTAGTTACTTGGAACTTAAACTTGAATGTAAGTGTTTTAAAAAGGCCCAAAGGACATGTGCTCATATGACTGCTCAACTGCTTCTTGTCCAGGTAGCAAAGGAGTACATAAGATCAATGAAGGAGAGTAAGAAGTCCAAGGGCCGTCGCCAACCGTTGAGCAAGCTTCCCCGCCATCACCCGCTCTTGGTTAAAGACTGCGTTAGTGATGATGGTAAGTGTGCGCTTCAGGGAAAGCCTTAGCTTCCCTAGGCAGTGGTGGGTATTCCATTAAATAGCTCACAATCCCTGGCAGTCATTTAAATCTGTTGCACCCCTATGGTATAGGCAATGTTCTTGCTTGATTTTTGTGTTTGTGTAGTTAAGCTGTTCTCTCAGGTTGTTGTCCATGTTTCCTCTTCCATTCCTTGAAATGTTACAGCTCTGGAAGGAACCACTGCCAGAAGTGCAATTGAGTCTTCCATAGAGCTTTCCAATAACTGATGTAAATGTTTATTGGAAGGGGGGAAAAAAGAGAGAGGAAAAAAAAGTTTCTTTGGCTGACTTGCTCTCGGCACTCTTTGGAGTTAGGCTCGTGGGGTGAGAAGAATACTATCTTGGATTTCAAGCACAGTTGCTTGATCAGCTTAAGAATTCTCTTAAAAAATGAGACCCAGTTACTGCCTTCTATCGCCCATTTGAGAGCTGCATTTCTGGTAGCCTTGCCGTCATATCCATTCATAGCTTCTTGGTTTATGTAGCTTTATCTGCAAGAAAGACAGCTTTTAAAGGCCATAAAGTTACTGAGTGATGATCTCTTATTGCAGAGGCATCAGAGCAACTAACTCCCGAAGAAGAGGCTGAGGAGACAGAAGCCTGGGCCAAGCCACTCGGCCAGCTGTGGCAGAATCGGCCACCCAATTTTGAGGCTGAAAAAGAATATAATCGGACCATGGCTCAGCAGTCTCCGTACTGTGCTGTTTGTATGCTCTTTCAGACATACCAAGTAAGTGGTCTGGATCTGCCAAAGATATAGGAGAAATGACTGAACAGCTTGCTGCTGCAGTGTGTTGCTAGCAAAGCCCTATCAATGTGTCAGTTTTCCCAAGGAAGAAGAACTATTGTTCTAAGAGAGCATGATTTGGTGAACCTGCCTGTGTACCCGTTTTCAGACTGACACCTTTATTTCTTAAGGCTTTTTTTTCTTTAAACATTTGAAGTCCACTCAAAGCACAAGGTTTTTGGGGAAGCAGATCTGTTTAAGCATTACATAGTTAGTTTGACGTTGATTTAGAGTATCAAGTTATGAAATATTAACTTGAAAGTCTCCTGGTCTTTGATTGGGAAACTGCATTTCTAGTCTGCCTATTTCCTGGAAACAAAGTAGTCCAAATACTTGCTAGTCTTGTGAAGAGCTAGACCATGAAACAATAATGGGCATTCAAATAGCTTTGTATTCATGTGATCATAATCCTGCCGTACTGATGTGAGATCGGTCAGCAGGGTTGAAGGAGGTGCAGCAGAGGTGTTTGAAGTGGTGCATGGAGTGGGCCTGCTGATTCCTGAGTGAACCTTCTGCCAAAGGAGATGGAGTTTAATGTGTGTCCTCTTGCTCCTTGGAGGGATGCTGTTCACACCCTCTAGCCATTTGAATAGAGAATATTTTCATTCTGAAGTTGTAGTAGCTGAGAATTTTGTGAGCTAGTTTTATTTTCACCTAACCTACTAGCTCTTGAACCTTTCAGCACCTTCATTGTTCCTTTAGACTGGATTTACATATGGAATAATGGGGAATAGAGTTGATAGGAAGAAGGCTTTTTCTTGTAAAACTTGTATTTTCTGTCTGTACCTTATAGGCAGAATGTGGAGGCCACAGTCAAAACTCTGGAGTAGCTCCAAGTGCTGCAGATGGGAAGATCCGAACCAAGCCCCTAATTCCTGAAATGTGCTTCACTGCAACTGGCTGCAGCACTGACCTCAATCCTTCAACTCCTTACTTGGAAGAGGATGGAACCAGTATACTTATCACCTGCAAGAACTGCCATGTCTGTGTTCATGCAAGTGAGCACATCCAGATTTAACTCTAACAGTCTTAACTCTAACAGTCTGTTAATCTGCAAATAGAAGAAGTGCAGTCCTTGTCTGAATGGCGAATATTTGCAGTGCTAGTCTTTAAAACATTTAGCTGGCTACATGGACAACTTGAAGTACACAGGAACCAACTTTAGGGATACCATTTCCAACTCTTTTGTTAGTTCTGTACCCTAGAGGAGTGGGTTTGCATTAAAGTGAACATTATTTCACAGAGTAGTTTGGGTTGATAGGAACCTTGGTTTATCACCTGGTCCAACACAGATATGTTACTGAGATGTTTCTGTTCTAGGTTGTTACGGTGTATCTCCTGACAAGGCCACGGAAGACTGGATGTGCTCCAGGTGTACAGAGAATGCCTTAGAAGAGGTAGTTTTTATAAGATATTCATAGGTGGAGCTGGTTCACATGGGAATCTGCTACAAAGTCTGTTACCATCCTGCCATATTTTTGATTCCCTGCTGTGAAAAGCAGGCTGCTTAGAGAAAGTTTTAGGAGTCAGTCTTTTGTATTTTGACTTATTTTAAGGTAGTGGTCATAAAATTCTTTTACCCAACACAAAGCTGCTGAGCTGAGGCCAGCCACTGAGGCAGTGGTGTCTTGCATGAGCATCAGTCGGTCCTTTGTTCTTAATATATGACAGCTATTATTTCTAGAGCAGAAAGTAATTTCTATCATGTTAACCGGGAAGGTGTGAATGTATGAAGAAGGCAAGAATAAAACTCTTCCTTTGAACATTTGGATAGGCTCTAGATGAGCAGAAGGGTTAAGCTTTTGAATTGTTTCTGCTCGTACTTGTTGCAGATTTTCGTAGACATCCTCAAGGTGTTGCCTTAGTAAAAGAACTCACAATGAGCAATTTTATACAATTACTGGAGTCTATCCATTCCCCTAAAGGCAGCAGCATTTGAGATTGCAGGGCAGAGCTCTGTCAAATGTTTAGTTCTCTTGTGACAATGAGACAGGATCTCTGGATGTGCCCTGGGAGGAGGAAGTTTTGAAACAAGTGCACCACTCTGGACCTCATGCTTTCAGCTAACACTCTCTTCCTTGTGCCAGGACTGCTGTTTGTGCTCATTACGAGGAGGAGCGCTGCAGAGAGCCAACGATGACAAGTGAGTGTTACACCTTGGTTGGTCTTCAGAACTCATTGCCTTAGCAGTTACTTGTATGCTAGTCTCAATGCCTAAGCACTTAAAGCTAGGCTAGTAAAGCAAATGTCTGCGTTTGGTTTAATGGAGTGACTAGCAACCTCTTGCACCCTTAGTATCATCAGTGAGGTACGTTCAGGTGTCTGTTCGTGATGCTCACATTGCATAAAGCAATCTATCTTTTTTGGGTAACGTCTCGCTCCCATTCTGGTCACACTAGGTGTTAATTGCTTTGCCTTTTTCAGTACAAAGTGTAGATTTTTTTACCTTCGTGTGTTTCTAGGTACAAAACATAGAGATATAATACACTATGTGAAACTAAAGCTTCTGGTAAGATAACACTTCTCAGGAACTTCTCGTAGATAATTTTGACTTATCCAAAAATGTGTATGTGGTGGGGACACGGGACAGCTGTAGTTCACAGCAGTACACCTTCCAATTCAGTGTTACATTGCAACAAGTATAGTGGTGTAGCACTGCGTGTCCAGTGCCCCTCTTTGGTGTGATGGCTTACTTTGTGATGGTCTGAACTTACTTGATTCAAAATAGATTGGTGTGAATTTTTTTTAAAGCAAATGGATCCTTCAGCTCTGTGGTCATTGTGTCAAAATGAATGCAGTAATGAATGAACAGTTACTGCCTGACAAGTTTGTGGGGAATAAGTATTCCAGGCTGACTTTTGTGATATAAGTATGCAACCAGCAGAAGTCACAGTAAACTGTTGTTCTGTTCAGGCTGCTAGTAGTAGCTTGAAATTATGAAGTATATTTTTGACGTCATTTTTGCTGCATTTAGGCCCCAAGGCTAGTAGTAGGCAGGAAGAGCACACAGCTGCTTCTCAGCCTCTGTGGGCTGAAGCAGAGGCTATTCATCTTGGTCTGTTTATGTGGCAAGCTTCATTAGAACTGTATTTACTTTGATTCTAGAAACATTCTCTGTTGGCTCAGTGTGGGTTCATTTTTTTTTTTTTTCTCTTCTCTCCTGGTAGATGGGTTCATGTGATGTGTGCTGTAGGTGTCCTGGAGGCAAAATTTGTGAACATTGCAGAGCGCAGTCCCATAGATGTCGGCAAAATCCCCCTGCAGCGCTTCAGGCTGGTAAGGAACCCCCATGCTCCACTCTGGGCTTTCATTGATGTTGCTAATTCCATCTGGGAGTCTGGGGCCTGAAGGAGAGAATATACTGCTTTCTCCTGGCAATAACTCTTATGTATCTTATGTACATAAATATCCTTACATACTTTCAAAAAGATGAACTAGAATTCCTCTACCATCCCCAATTCAGTGAAGTTGCTACTTTATTTGGAATTTTTCACTTCTTACTGTTTCTTCCTCTTCCCTAGTTTAAACTGCTCTTGCTTGTATTAGAATAGGGTTGGTTCTAGTCTGCAGAAGCTTTCTGAGAAGAAAATAACTGTTGAAATCTGTAGTCTTTGATCTGTGAGTATTACTCTTGAAAACTCAGTTAAGTATCTCAGTGTCCTGACTCCATGAGTGGCCAAAAATGAACACTCAGGGAAAAGTAAAAAGAGAGCAAGCACAATACAGTACATCTCAGTCTTTTGTCCCTAGCAATTTCCAGCACAGTAGGTTTCCAGAACCCGTTGTGGTTTGTTTTGTAGCCTCCAGTCTGTGGCATCTCCTTGAGCCTACGTAAACTTCTTGAAACCATTTAAGCTTTTACAAGGATTTTTCACAGATCTACTACTCCTTTTTTTTTTTTTTTTTTTTTTGGTATGAGAAACTGCCTCACTCTGCTTTTTCTGGATTGCCCTTTTCCATCCTCCCCAGTTGCTTACTGTTCCTAGGGTAAGTGCCTCTCCATACCATTCAGAATTTCACAGACTTCTCTTATCCTTCCAGCCTTTTTTTTTTTTTTAATGGAAAAGGCAATTGTTCTTATTGCTGTTCTCTGAACCTCTCCATGTTCTAGTACATGTTTATTCAGATGATCAGCCTGTAGGTGGGCACAGTTTTCTGTGTGTGGCAAGCTAGATTTAAACTGAGTAATGGTGTCTGTTATTCATTATTTTCTAATTCCTACCATTGCACTTGCTTTTTTGACTGCTGTTGAAGCTGAGATGCTTCAGGACATGTGAAACATTTTGTATAATGGGTGAATGTCTCCAGTAGAAAAGTATCTATTTAACTATTCTAAAAAATCAGTATTGAGGACAAACGGTTTTGTGGATACTAGTATGTCACACATCTAATCATGCCTGACCTCAGTGCAAGTGGGTCGCTGGTGGCAGAGAGACAGCAGGCATTTGAATGCACGCTCCATCGCTGGGAGAGCAATGTAATAGCTGTGACATATGCAGAGAACAGCCCAGTCACAGAACCATCCCATGCGCCCTTCCTGGCATGGATGCTGTGAGAAGATAGCCTTCTCCAAAGGCTGGAGCTCCTCCTGGGCAGAGTGATAGAATTTTAACTTTTACAGGCCTAACTCTTGCAATATTTGACTCTGGATCAAGGGAATCCTTTGCCCATGATACTGATCTTGTTGCTTGTCTTTGTGCAGCTTAACCGGGTGCTGAAAGGCCCTGGAACATTGTAGACTAGCTTAATTCAAGGTCTCCTGTAGCTAGAGTTCTAAGGTTGCATGCTTTGTGCATGTTGAGCTGGTAAATGCTTAACATATATTTTCATCTTATCAGGCTACTTTAAACTTATGAATCCTTCCCTTGTCATAAACTAGAATAAAGTCTGAAGCTTCTTTTGATCAAAAAGTAGCAAGTCCCCTCCTTGAGCATGGATAGCACAGTGTCAAAGCTTAGTGTTTTGTGCAGGATGAATGTTAGTGCCAACCAGTAACTTCTAGTTTCCTGTCCACAGAAATGCATTTTCTGCAAAAAACGGAGAAAGAGAATCGCAGGTTGCTGCGTGCAGTGCTCCCATGGTCGGTGTCCCACGTCCTTCCACGTCAGCTGTGCCCAAGCAGCAGGAGTCATGATGCAGCCCGATGATTGGCCGTTTGTTGTCTTCATTACCTGCTTCAGACACAAGACTCCATCTCAGGCAGAGGTGAGTAGGTGTGTGACTCCCAGCACTGAAGTTGAAATTTCTTGGAGGAACTGAAAAACTTTAGATTGTGTAACTGTCTCGAAATGTTTGACATAGTCTAATAGTGTTGGTCTTCAATTCTAACCTCAGCTTTTCTACTGTTCTGAGTAATCTTGAACAGATTCTTTGTATTTTGGTTTGCAGGACAGGAGGACTGTGCGAGCTACTTTTCTTCTGTGGCTGTTGTAATGAGGAATAGTAATGTTTTTATATTGTGATATTTGACACAAGGTTGTGCAGGAGTTCGTTCTGGGCTCCACCAGACTGCAAAAGTTGTCATGGACTCTCATCCTTAAGTGATTGTCTTTTTTTTTTTTTTTTTTTAATGTTTCTATGTATCCCTTTTAGCTATCAAAGCTGCAACACTCAATTAGAAAATATTTAGGGCAAAGGCCTCGAGTTGCTCTGAAAAAGGAGAGCTAAATTTACTGAGTAGGATTCCGTAGGATTGGACAGCTGCAGCTAAAGGATGGAGTGTTAAGTGTTTGAAAAACCTGAAACAGGACTTTTCTGAAAATGCTGCTGATGGAGTCTCAGTACAATTATTCACTCTGAACTAAAATTCCTTCCTCCTTCCTCTGCCAGCAGTGGAGCTGTGTGTCTCAACACGTTCTATGTCATGTCCTTAGGTAACAAGTGTTTTTCTGTTCTCAGCGAGCCAAGGCTGCACTCCAGGACCTGACACCTGGACAGATAGTGATCAGCAAGCACAAGAACGGTCGCTTCTATCAGTGTGAAGTGGTCAGTCTTGCAAAGGAGACCTTCTACGAGGTCAACTTCGATGATGGCTCCTTCAGTGACAACCTGTATCCGGAGGACATTGTGGTATGTTCTGCACTGGGAGGCTGACTCCAGCAGAGGGCACATGGTGCCAGTGAATTCCTCTTGCTGCAGCGCAGCCGCATGAGGAGAGCTGGTAACTAGTTCCAACCCAGGGTTGTGTTGTACTGTGGTATGCTGCAAGCCAGCTGGGTGGGTGTCATGTGAATTTCATGTGGTTTGGGTTAGCTGGGGACAAATAGGAAGACAGTTGCACAGGTGTAGCAGAGGGCGAAGCTAATCTTTGCCTACTTAACAGTAATAAATAAGAAGGAAGCCTTATTGGTACTTTCCTACTGCTGCTGCATGAAGTACTTTGAAGCTGGGCTCGCCATGAGGATTTAAAAGCAGATGATACAAATAGATGTTTCTCAAATTACTTCTCCATCACTAGAATAAAACTGGAACACTGTGATGTGCATCATACAATCAGGATAGATACTCCACAGTGGGGACAGATTCTCATTTGATTTGCTTAATCTTTGTATAACAAAGCTGCTGACCTTTACTTTGTTTCCTGTTTTTTTGCTGTCAGAGTCGAGACTGTCTTCAGTTAGGTCCTCCTGCTGAAGGGGAGGTTGTGCAGGTGAGATGGACGGATGGACAGGTTTATGGAGCCAAGTTTGTTGCATCACATGCCATCCAAATGTACCAGGTACAGAATTCATACTGTTTTTTTTTTCCCCTGCCTTTTGCAATAACTTCGTCTTCCCCAGATGCCTGAAGGACTCTAGGTCTTTGGTTTTGGTCTGCTTAGGAGACCTGTGGCAGTTTGTTGCATCATGATTATTATAGTCATTTGTCTGAAGCGTTGCTGTTAGCTTTCAAAATTAAATTAATAGTTCTTTTGGAAAGGTAAGCATCACACAGGAGAGAATTCTTACAGCAGTGAGAATTACATCCTTTATCTCAGAAGGGATCTGTCATAGAGTCACATGGTGCAGAAAGTGGCTGACTGGCAGTTTATGTAATCATACACACATGGACTCCTGCCATCACTGTATTGCCATGGCACATTTCTCTCTTTGAGACCCTTTACATTGGACAAAAAGCTACAGGCAGCTCTTGTTTAAAAATTGAGCAACACTCGCAGTTTTTCCATCTTTTCACCTTTCCTGGCTTCGAGCCCAGGAGGTGTCTGGAAATTCAGGGTTCACAACAAGCTGATCATGTTAACAGGGCTGTTCTCAAAGGCAGGAGAACTGTAGTATGGTCACACTTAAATGCATGAAAGTAAGTGATCCAGTGTTTCCAGCAATGCTGAGTGCTGGTAGCATGGACTGAAGTTAACAGCTTGCACTTCTGCTTGATTTGGCTATGGACTTGCATGTCAGCTTCTAAAAATCACTGGTCTTTTCTTCAGCAGACTTGGTTACTATAATTTAAATTGCTGTGAAGTGATGGATGTTTTTTCTGCTTAGTCAGAATGCATCATGCCTTGCACACTTTCAAAGGGACAAATGTTACAGCAAAATTAAACTCACTAGCTAGGGAAAGCCCACAAAATGCTGGCTTGTCAAATGTTACAAGAAAATCCCTAGAATTTCTTGGCTGCTTTCACTGCCAAGGGATTGGCAAAGCTTTTGTTAAAGTTTGTGGCAGTATGCATGCCTGCTTGGGTGTCTTATAAAACCTAAATGATAGAAGATGATTTCAGAAGAGGCCTCTGTAGGGAAGAAAAGGCAAGCTCTGAGTGGCTGTGAACAGGGTCTAGCTCCTCAGACTATTGACAGAAAAAAATCCGTTTTTCTCTCAGGTGGAATTTGAAGATGGCTCGCAGTTGATGGTGAAAAGGGATGACGTGTACACTCTCGAAGAGGAGCTTCCCAAGAGAGTCAAGTCAAGGCTGGTAGGTAAAGTGGGTGCAGACATCTCCTGAATAAGTTCGGTCTGATGCCGTTTGGCACTGGATAGCGAGTGGAGTATACAGCAGTAAAGCACTACAGTGTGATACTCTCTGCAATTCTTTGGTTTTAGATCAGGTTACAGGCTCAGTATCAGATCAGGTTATCTAGGTTAAAAGCCAAGTTCTCTCTCACCCTGGAGAGATTTTATTCTCCTGCAAAGATTGGGTTGTGTAGCCTTTCCCATGGAGTTCCTATGGAATTCTAGTTTAACCTCCTGCTCAAAGCACCATGAAGCATCAGGTGGGACTGCTGTGAAATATGTACGTAGGGGCAGCGTACCAGGTATCGCGCTTTACTAGATGATCCTGTACATTGCAATACAAAACCTGTTGGCAGGCACGCAAGGTATTACAGGCTTCAGAGTATAACACAGTGGACTCCTGTGTCTGGGTGTTTAACCCTGTCTGCTCTGTAAGACCTAGAATGCACTAGATTGCCTGAATGTTCCAACAGGTCGGTGCATTTATTCCTTAAGAAGATAACTGAAAACTTATATTACTTTGTAGTAATCAAATACTTGAGGTCTCTGATTACAGTTCACTTAAATTTATGTACAGACTTCTAAAAGTTTTTCAAGCTATTTCTCTTCCTGTGAGGCATAGAAACCCAAAAGGTCAGTTTTTGAAAAAGGCTGAATGTGTCCAAGCACCCCAAACTTGTCCTTTCTTTCCATCAGTGGGGAGGATGTGGTGACAGGGATTTGATTTATGGTCTGGTAACTAATTCTGCCTTCATCACAGTCAATAGCTTCAGATATGCGCTTCACAGAGATCTTTGCGGAGAAGGAGGTCAGACAGGAGAGGAAGAGACAGAGGGTGATCAACTCACGCTACCGGGAGGATTACATCGAGCCTGCGTTGTACCGGGCGATCATGGAGTAAGCCCTGCCCGTGGCACAGGAAGATGCCCGTGTCCCCAAGGACTTAGATGCTCCAGTACAACAGGCCATATTTGGATGCTTCAAATCCAGGGTGTTTTTGTTTTTATTTTTGGTTTTTTTTTTTTAATTTTTTTAAAGGAAGCTAAAAAGCTGATGCTCTGCAGTAGCTGAAAGCCAGCCGTTGGATAGTGGAACGGATCCCATTTGCTGAAGCTGATGCCTGCAGGCTCCTGGTCTGAAGTTGGGTCCTTCCTGAATAAGCCAGCTTGGAGGTGCTGCTTTCATCTTGTCAAGCAGTCTTGCTTTTTTTTATTAGAGACTATTTTGACAGGTGGCAAACTCTTCTGGGAGTTGTAGCCAGGAATCTTGGCAGCTGCAGAATAGGACAAAATGTATTGTTTTAATTGAATAATGTTCCTGATTGGGGAGTCTCCCTGGTGGCCACACCTGGGCTTGAGCAGGCAGTATTACTGGTGCTTGACATTGAACCTCTTTTTATATTTATATCCATCTTTTTGTCTCAAGCAGCTTTAGCCTCTCGTTTCTCAGCACCTCCTTTCTGAGGGTTGAGATCTGGGCTGTTCAAGGTCCAAGCAGATGGGAGGTGTTTGTGTGAACAGGTGAAATGTGAAATCAAATCCTCTTGGACAAACTATTTAATCCTCCCTAATACTTTTGTTCTGATACTTGCTTTGACTTATAAGTTAAACTGTAATAGTATGTGCCTCGGTACCAACAAAATCTGTCTGGAGCCCTGCACAGCGCAGCTCCCTAACAAGAATATACATTCAGCTCCCAAAGAGTTTCTGTCGAGTTCCCCCCCACAAAGGCAATAATGACCAAAGGGACTGAGTCCTAACTCTCCCACCTCGAGATGCAAGCACCACAGCTCTGGGTATGACGGGGTGGCAGTATTTGAAGCAGTGCAGCACCTCTTCTGTAGCAGCCCTTCGTGTGGCCACAGGCTTTTGCTTCCACCAGCTTTGCCTCTGAGAGGTGCAGCGTGCACGGAACCGTTTGTGTTACGGAAGGGCTGTGTAACGCCCTGCTGAGGCAGGAGTGCTGCCATGTGGCACTCTGGCAAAGGTTACTGCAGTGTTTTTATGGAGAGTAAGTATGGCACCTTTCAGTTGTGCTGGAGAGAATTTGCTGTCCCAGCAATAGGAAGTTGAATTAAGCTGGGTGGTAGGTATACCCTGAAGATGTGCCAACTTGCTCCTGTTAGTTTGAGCATTATCAGACCACAGCAGGAGTCCTGAAAACCATGTGTTCCCTTCCCATTCCTTAGGAAAGGGGTTTTAGGCTGTGGAGCAGATTGCCTGCCTTCTTTTGCATGAAATGACTGAGTAATTTTCTTGCTGGAGAAAAATAAAGCTGCGTGTTCTCCAAAAGCAGTTTGAGGAGAATGTTCTAAAAGTAAAACAGACCCAATGCATCCCTGCTGTACAGGGACATGGCAGTGTGTCTGCAAAATCCGGATTTGTAACTTTTTTCTTTGTTACATAAGAATGCTATAAACCAAACTATCTGAAACCCCGGTGCATCAGTTTGTGATTAGCAATAAAATGTAGTATTGTGTAGTGATACAACTCTTGATCAGAAAAGTAATAAACTGCAACTTTTTTAAAGAATCTCACTTATCCCTACATTTTTATAGGATCAGGAGGCTGATAGGAGTAGCAAAGATTTGCACAACTGCTGTTTTGCATAGAGTTCTTGATCTGTCCAAGCTTTGTGGCAGAATATCTTGTTTGTCAGTATTGGAAGGCGTGAGGAGCTTCTGGAAGGAGATAGTGGCTTTCCTTGTATATTTTCCCTTATCCGAAATGCCTGGTTAGTCTCAGGGTATTACATTGCCTTCTCATGGATGAAGTACTTGATGTGATAAAACTAAGATCTGGGAAGGCCAGAGCTTAGTCACTGCAGGTGCTCAGTCCAGGCAGTGAGAACAGAGTTGCACTTTGATGTCTTGATCTGTACGTAAGCCTCTCTGGAGTGATGTGCTGTTAGCAAATGTGAAGAAAAAAGCTTGCAGTATCTGCACAAATTTGCCTCTATTCTTCCAGCATATTTTAGGATTTGCTGTTACTTCACTTAGGCTGAACACTACCCTGCATAATAGTGAAAAACAGTCTTTACATCCCCTCCTGTTTTCCCTCCAAGGAAGAAAAGGTGTTAACAGCATTGCCCTAGAATGGTGACCTAGTGCAAAGCAGCTACATTAGTTTGAAGTGTTACAGCTGCACCAGGTTTTTGCTGCCCACCTTTTACAGTACTGAATCTTGTCCTTCCCCCCCCCCCCCCCCAAGAGTTTCTGTGCCTGGCATTCCCTCTGGAACAGGAGCTTTGTTTTGCTGTGTGTTCTGCAGACTCCAGACACACACTCTTGTCAGCTGGCTGCACTGTGTTGGAAACTGCTGCCATCCTGCACTCAAAGAGAAGGAGCCTTCCCAATTTTCTTGTCACTTCTCATGTCACACAATTTAAATGTGAGCATACTTTATCCCAAAGCAGTGATTGAACTGTATATTGGCTTATATCATAAACTTAAAACAAAATTGGAGACCCTGACTTTGGGATCTCTAGCATTTGACTTACCAAAAGTCATGGGGGTTATGGCTTGAAGTGTTAGCAATAAAAGCTCTTGAAAGAGCAGCTATCTCAAAAATACATATGCTTTGAATTACCAAGACTTACAGATCTTGACTGATAGCAATTTTCTTCAGTGGTTTGTCTTGGGAAGTGTATTTATCCATGTTACAGAATCGTTCCAGCAAGGGGAATGTGCTGCTGGAATACCAGCTGGGCAGGTGCTTCTTGAATGTGCTCGTTAGGAGGCCATGCTCAGCACACGTGTGGGAACTGTGCTGGCCCCTTACTGGATCCATTGTATGTGATGTTGCAGGCAACAGACTTCCTCACCTCACTCTTCCTGAAATTTCTACCTGTGATATTCAGATATGGGTTCAAGATGGACCCCTAAAAAGCATTTTTAATATAAACAAAACAGTGGCTTGCCCTTAATTCAGGATGAGGTTGGCAAGCCACTGCTTACTTTTTATAAGGTTTAAAAGGGTGACTGTCATCTTTGTAAAGCACCTGATTGCAGTGATGTTTCTGCGTGTGGCTGGGCTTCTAGGAGACCTCTTGCTTCATCAGCAGATGCTTCTGATGATCAGAGGCAGCACCTTCTGTGACAGAACCTATTATCTTTGCTCCTTTTCTCTCTCCGCAGTTTTTTTTTTTTTTTTTTTTTTTGAGCTGGGATTGAACTGTTTCTGCACTGTTTGAGGAGCATGGCCCACCAACTGATCACCTACTCCAAAGCTTCCATGCATCTCTGCTCTTCCATTTTCTAACTGGGCTCCTGTTGTCTGACATATCTGCGGTTGTGCTTTTTGTTTTTTTTTTGTTGTTGTTTTGTTTTTTTAATGCAAACATGGGATGAAAACAAGACTCTGGTAGCCTGTATATTGTTTTCAGTTTGATCAAGTAATAAATCTAATTTCAAAATGGACAATCTCTAGACTAATTTCGAATCCGAAGCAATGCAACTTAGAAATTTTCATGGTGCTTCTAATTTTCTATTAGCGTTTTTCTCTTCTGATACTCCTGCCCTTAATGCTTATCCAGTAAGTTATCAGGTGTCTTTCAGAGAGGCTGAGTGATGTTCTGTTATTTAAGGACTTGGTCCAGTGTGGCTGTTAAACTAGAACAAGGGCAGAGTCGCAGATTCATCCTTCCGAACTGAAGTGCAGAACAGAGACACCTGCATGAAGAGCTGAGTTGCCTTCAGCTCCTGCTGCTGCCAAAAGGCCGCAATAGCGCCGGAGGAGGAGTCATCAGAAAATCTTCCTCTGTGGAATCAAATAGCTCTGCTCTTTATTCAGTATTCACTCTTGAATTTCACAGTGCTGGTTGAGACTTGCTCAACTGGGAGTCAGGGAAAGGAGATTCATCTACTGTACCTCATGGTTTTTAATTCCTGATACGTAGAATGACCTTGAATAAATTGCTTAGTATTTTTTTTTTAGTACTTCAGCACTTATCTGGGTACTAGAGTGCTAGATATTGATGGAGTCAGCTTTTCTTTTGTGTTTTGAGTTGTGCAGCCTTTGTTTAGATACCTTTTGCCAGACAAATCTGTGGACATGGAAGGAAGTTTTATGTGTGTGTACTCCCTTTAGGATACATGCTACTTCAGGTTTGACACAACCCAGGGGGGATTGCTGAACTGCCAAAATAAGCCTTTCACCTATTTCACAATGATCATTTTTTCTTTGTGTTGCTTTTGGAGCAACTTTAGATCTCACCCTCAGGTCAGTGAAGAGAACAACACTTGCAAGTGGGATAAACATATAAACATGGTGTTAGTGGGTTCCAGCAGTGAGGATAGCTAAGGGTGCGTGTCTGCAAGTTTCCTCTGGCCTCACCAGCATGGTTTGCAGAGGAATGGGAAGCATTCACCTGAGTGCTGTCTTTGTTGACAGCAGACTCGTATGAGAATTTCTCCCCTGTCTCTTCGCTGCAGCATGAATAATGTGACGATGCTGAAGGTCCAAACTGCTTTGTCCTAGAGAAAGAAGGACATGCAGGGGATGGTTCTGGAAAATGATTTAAATGGTGCAGTACATGTATTTAATTTGTAGACAAAAAAGTAGCAGTAACAGAGCTCAAAAAGAGGTCCTTGGACCATCATTTTGCAGAAGAGTCCTAATTTTTGTGATTAGGACCACTTCTAATCACACTAGTTGTAATGTGATTTCTAGTGAACTTTGAACACCTAGTTCTAGTGAAATTTGAACATGTTCCTCAGAACATGATACAAGAGAAGATAAATAGGATTCTTTTGCCTTGGCTGCAGGGAGAGTTAGTCACAGACTCACAGAATGGTTGAGGTTGGAAGGGATCTCTAGAGATCTAGTCCAACCCCCCTGCTCCAGCAGGGACACCCAGAGCAGGTGGCCCAGGGTGGCGCCCAGGCAGGTTTTGCCTGGGTAAGTTGCTGCACAATGTAGGGATAGAGGCCCCTCTAGCCACAAGGATATTTATATATTGATACCCAAGGTGGAAGTCCTCCATACAGAGCAGGAGAAATCTGTTGGCAATGAGACAATTTCTACCAGCTTGTCACATAACCAAACAGGATATGGATCTGCACTGTGACATGTATGCAAATACACTAGAGACGGAAGCAAGCTACTTCAGGAAGAGTAATGAACAGAGTCCACAATCTTGCTGAATTTATGGAGACAGGAGGTATGTGGTTCTGGTGGAGGCCAAGAACCCTGAGGCTGAGGGTTGCATGTGCACCCCCATCCAATACACATGTGCACGTGTATTAATCTTGGCTTCCGTCCTTGGACTCTGTCACTGAAATGCCCCTGTGGCGGAATAGGATAGCGCCACACCTATGAGTTTATATTAATAACCATCCCCGCAACCCTGGTTATCTTGGGCGTCATTAGTGCTGATTGCCAACAGTGGTTTAAAAATGTGTATATAATAAAGTTAGAAGTATCTCCACCTTTGGTAGAGGTGGTAGGTGCTGACTGGCTGAAGGTCATGTGTGCAGGGTAACTATTAACTTCACCGCATTCAACGGCAAAAGGGAGCAGCCCCAACAGGTCTCCAGATGCGTCAAGCAGTACTTGGGAGTCCAAGGGTAGCTGCTCTGGGGCCGGATCATTCTGTTGATGCCCTGGAGTAAGAGACAAGTAGAGACTGCACAGCCTGACTTGGCGCTCTTTCTCCTTGAGCCGTTGCTGCAAGCGGTGACCAGCTACGGAGGCGGCCGGCCCTGCAGCTTCGGCTTGTCCAGCCCAGCGGAGCCTGGGGCGGGTTGGAGGAAGCAGCTGTGTTGGCGCCCAGGGAAGAGTGTGTGGTAAGTTCTCTCTGCCTTTCCTGTTTCCAGCTGGGGAGACGTTTCCAAGCATCGTGTAACAGCTGGTGCTAAAGGGGGCTGGCAAAGGAGTTAATGCTCTAGTGCTATGTTTTTCCCTTCTATCCATGGCAGTAATGCGGGGCATCCTACATGGACCCTCAGCCATTCTGGCACTGGGAAAGGGGCCAGTCCTGCTCTTTCTCCCTGCCTTAAGGCGATAGCCCCTCTTAGATCCCTCTGTGATGAGGGGGCTGCTGCGCTGGCCCTGGATGGGAGGCCCCGATGAGGGCCCTCAGTGTTGTGAAAAGCCTGGCAAGGGGAACGGGACAGAAAAACAGCCCTTGGCTCTTCTCCCCACGCAGCCGCAGAGGCCGCGGCGCTGCCAAGGGCTGCGCGGCAGGAGAAGAAAGGCCGCGTTCATGGGAGCCGTGCGGCTGGGCGCGCAGCCAGGCACGTCAGCACCTCGTGGGCCAGCTCGAGAAGCGCTTCTGTCTCCTCACCCCATCCAGCCTCACGCGGTGCTTGTCCAGCTGCCTCCAGTGGTACTGAGGAGCCCTAGTGCAAAGGGGTCCCTCCTACCCCACTTCTAGCCCTCTTCTGGCCCAGCTTCTTCCTATGTGGGTCATGTCCAGGGTGCTGGCCAGAGCCTTTTCTAGGAGACTGGCTTCTGCTTCATGTGGCCCTCTGCCCACCTATGCCCCAGGCTACCCTGTTGTTGGGGAGCAGGGACAGGTCCTGGTGCGGCATGCAGGGCTGAGGGGGAATCGCTGGGAACTGGAGCTGAGTAACGGGTCCGTGTGAGGGCCCCCATGGCTCTCGTGCTTGCTGCACACCCCTGCTCAGTTGTGGTGACACAGATAAACAGCCTGTGAATGTGCTTCAGTTCTAGAGATTTAAAGCGCGCAAAGTGCACCCCTGAGGAAAGCGAGCAGGGGCACACGTGGTCGTGAGGGGGCTGCGAGCTGCGGCCGCCACAGTAACCTCTTGTGCTCTGTGGGCCGTGGCTCTGGGAGCGGCTCGAGCAGATGTTTTGCTAACTCGCTCTGGTCCAAGAAAGAGGAGGGGGCTGCAGTGGGAAGCCCCAACTGCTGCTAGGATTTGGGGCCCAGCACAACAGGTCCGAGGGCGGCCCAGATGAGGGCTAGCTGAGCGGCTGAGGGGAGGTGCAGTGTGTCGGGCCCCAGGTGCTCCCGGTCAACACGTAGACCTGTCCCCAGAGCCGTGCGGGAGCTGGTCCCGCAGCAGGGCCTCACACTGCAGGGCCTGCCTGGACACCGTGTGCCATAGCCTGAGCTGGGGCTTCCTCCGGTGCTGCCAGCCTGGCGTCCCGTGCACACGGAGCCCGGAGCTATTTCGGGAGCAGCTGTGGGCCAGAGGAAGCAGCGACTGCGCCTGCTGCAGGGTCGCCGGGGCGTCCGTCTGCGCTCAGGGACCTGGCAGCTGCGATGCCTCCTCGCTGAGCCCCGCCAGATGGGTAAGCGCGTGAGCCGCGTCCAAGGCAGGGCACGAGGGATGGGCAACGGGACGGCAGCCAGCGTGCCTGCTGGAAATGGCCTCTAAGGGGCTCCAGGCTCTCCAGTTTCTTCACCAAGTGCTAACGCTGGGGCTTAGGCTGGTTTCTGCCTCTGCAAACCCCAGAGGGGAGCAGCGAGGCAGCGCTGGGGTAGGAGGGCAAGGCAGTCGCTGTGCTGGACTTGACTGATGCTCTTCTCCTGTAGCAGCCCCAGCTGTTCCTATGAGGCTGGCACGGCCCTCCTGGCTCTTCCTCCAGGCCTCTCTCTGCTCCTTTTCCCACCTAGGTGGGCTTAGCAGGCGGACGGTTGCCCAAGGCTTTGCGAGTAGCAACCATGCTGCCTGCCATGGCTTTGGGACTCGGGACACACAGGGACAGCGTAGGAGAAGCCAATGCCTTTGCCCGCTGTGGCTGGGCAACATGGGAAGTGTTGCCAGCCCTCCTCGCCACGCTCAGCAGCTCCCAGCTCTTGGGCTTTTCCTCTTTCCCAGTTCTTTGGCTTTTCCTGATGGCCTCAGTGCTGTGCCTGCCCTGCTGGCCCCTGCTCGGCCGACCTGCCCTTCGGCTTGGCGCCGCGTTGCTGATTCACTCATGTGCGCAGCGCTGACAGCGGGGCTGCCTGGGGAAGGGGGTGCCCGAACCCCCTTTCCTCAGTCCCGTGTGCCCCAGAAAGCACAATGCCCCTGGTACTGCCCATCTCCCCTGTCTGGGAGCACAGCAGCGATGGGGCTGCTCGGCACCCTGCCCTAACCAGGCACACAGCAGCGCAGAGGCCTCCAAGGCAGCAGCAGCAGTGTCTGAGCGTCGCGCTCTGTCCCCGGTGTCCGAGCGTGGCCCCCGTGCCCAGCGCGGTGCTGTGCCCACGCGCTGCCGAGCTGGCTCCCCGGGGCTGTCTGGCGCATAACTGCTCTGCCAGGGACTAGCAATTTCCTTCTGCACGGCGGAGACCGTCGCACAACTGCCACCAGCCTACTCATGGGATATTTTTAGGGCTGCCTGTGGCGATGAGCAAGAGATGACAGCATTGCTCCACATCCGGACCACGAGGTGCCTCTCTCGGCCCCGCTCCAGGACCAGCTGCCTTGGGAGGAGCCTGGTTATCCAGCTAGGTTGCTCAGACCCGCAGCCTGGCCGGGGGCTCAAGGAACAGCCTCCCCCTGGGAACACAAGGGAAAAAGGTTGCAGCAGCGGGAGTGCTGATTGCACCTGCGCAGAGAGCTGGGAGACAGGAAAATTGAGCGTGTGCATGTGTGTGTATGTGCACAGATGTATGTGCAGGTGTATCTGTGTGAGTGCACGTGCACAATTCCGTTCTGAGCACAGCTGCTGAGACTGAGCTGGACCTGGGCAGGCAGCACTAGAAGAAGACTGTGAACGCGGTAGTGAATATACGATGCCTTCTTCTGCTTTCTCTAGACTCATGCAGTTTTACCCCTCTTGAGAAATCAGGTGGGCATATCCCTTAGATTTTGCCAGCTTAGAGCTGTCAGATATTCCTGGCTTGGAAAGGAGAAGTACTTCAGGTATCTGAGCAGAAATCATACTGTGGAACTGAAACGTGGGCTGCAGAACAGGAGACGTGGATGTGTGCTGCTGCAGACACAGGGAGCCCCTTTAGCCTGGGGAGATTTTCTCTGCCAGGAGGCCGAGGCTCCTGGAAGCTTTATAGGGAAATGGATCCAAGACTCCCCTTGTGGGCAGCGCCCGACCCTGGCTGGGGACAGGCTGGAGGGTGGGAGGAGCAGGACGGGGCCGGTGGTGCTGCCAGCCCCACTGCGCCCGCCAGGGCCTCTGCTCGGCCGAGCTGGCGGGGCGGTGGGCAGAGGTGCACGGGAGGTTTCCTTGAAAACAGTTGGCTCTGCACACTGTGCCAAGGGCCCCGCGTTGGAAAGCTATAGCCGCTTCCCAGCAGCTGTTTCCACCAGGTCTCTTGGCTCAGAAAAGGCTGAGGCGGTGACTGGTGCTGCTCTCTGCAGGGAGATGCTCGGGCGCTGGGGAAGGGGCTGCCTGCGTTGAGACGCAGTGGGCAGTTGTGGACATGGGGGTGGGAAGCCATGCAGAGAGGGTCCCTGATGGCCGTAGCCCTGCAATTGCCCGGCTTGTGATTTCTGTCTTGCCTCATGCCGTGAGTCTCCAGGGGGCAGCTCCTGTCTGTGCTGCTGTTCCCTGTCGGGCTGCCCGGGGGCTCTCTGCACACGTGCTGTTGTCACCATCACTGGGAGGTGACAGTGCCAAATCAGGGCTGTGTCCCGGCTGCTGGTGAGGGAGAGGAAAAGCCCAACGCATCTCGCAGCGCCCCAAAGCCAATCACCCCCTCCCCTGGGCAGGGGCAGCGGCACTGGGGCTTGCTGCTCCCACCGGCGCGGGCGGTCGCTGCTGCTGGGCTGCAGATCCCCCTCTCAGCTGGGCTGCTGAGCAGACCACAGGTGCTGATCTGCCCCATCTCCCGGCCGGGGAGGATGTTGGTGGCGATGACGCACGCACGGGCTGAGCCGGGAGCAGCCACGGGCTCTGCAGCCACGGGGACACCCTGTGAGCTGCTCGCTGGAGCAGGTTGAAGGAGCATCACGCAGTGCGACCTGCACAAACGCTGCTGCAAAATCAGTGATTTTATGCCAAATTATGCAAGAAACAGGGCCAGGAAAGAAGGTGTGAAATGACTTATCCCAAAGGAGTGTGCTCCTACCTAGGCTGTCAATTATGACTGGCACGTGGGCCGCATTTATGTCTGAAATGACGATGAGCAAATTGTGAAACTTGAAGTGGGGCTCACGGAGCCACCGCAGGAGTGCAGCGTGCTCGGGAGCGACGCTGGCCCTCAGCCATGGCCTCAGGGCCCATGGGGAGGAGATCAAACCCGGATGCGCGGATGGGAGGGTGAACAGCAGCTTGCAAACTGCCGTGCTTCAACTGCGCCTTTGGGTACCGGCTCTCCCGGCCTCACGTGGCACAGACCGGTGCGAACATCAGAAGCGGCTCCTGCGCTACAGGAAAGCCCCGGTGGTGTCGTTGGTTACTGAGGCGGGAGAGCGCGTGTTGGGGTTCACCAAAGGTAAGACGGGATTCACGGACATATTGGTGAGAGGAGCCCACTGGTGTGTGGCCCCACGGCTGCCATGGGCCAGTTGAAGTCAGGAAAAGGCTTTCTTGCTCCAACGCAGTTAATTTAAAAGCACTCAGGCTTAGAAATATCAACCTCTGGGTCCTTTCCTGGGGCAATGTTGCTGCTCCTCAGGGTTTCCATGTTTCTGCCTTGAAGTCAGGGTCGTTAAACTGCACATGAAATTGGCTTCGCTGTTGCTGTAGAGGGAGAGGCAAGAGCACAACCTTTCCTCTGCTTGCAGATCCCCTGCACTCGTCTCCGGATCACGTCCTCCCCTAGCCAAGGCGCCAGCATGTGCGCTCATAGCAGCAACTGTGTGTGGGGATGACTGCCTCTTTTTTTCTGGCCTTTTTTTTTTTTCTCTTTATTTCTTTTTTTATCTCTCCCTCCTGCTGCTTTCCGGGAGTTCCTCCATCTCTGGGTACAGACTGTCCTCCTCCTTCCCAAGTACCTTGCTTTGCATCCGGGGCTATTTAAAATGTGCCATGGCTTGTGATAATTTTATCAGACAGTTCAGATTGCTCCATAACAGCAAGCAGCTTGTCCGTTATTTGCATCATCCATAAATTTAAACCTTCATCTTGTCATCTAGATAATTGATTTTAAAAACTATTGAATGGCACTGGATCAAGAATCAGTCTCTCAGGGTCCAGTTATGTCCCCATTTGTTGCTGTCTCCCCATTAAAATTGGCTCAGTGACAGAGCTGTTCAAAATGTATCTGCTAATGAATTTAGTTGTTAATCTAACGTGAGCTTTATTAATTGTTTATAATACATGCTTTTAATTAAAAAATGGCATAATCATTGAACACTGTGGAAAAGCCCCAGCGTGCTTTAGAGATGCTGCTGCTTTTGTCCACCACACAACAAGTTTTGTGCAAAGACGATGAGTTTTGTTAAAACATTCGTGGTCTATCAAACCGCACCTGGGATACTATTTGTTGCTCTTTTAGCTTCTCACTGGCAAAACCCCAAACCTAAGCCCAGGTGTGTCTGCTGTTTCTTTGTGTATCGCTTTGGCTCTTTTTGAGCAAAAGGCTTCATGCTGGCCATGCTCCAGCCCAGGTTTTGTTAAAAGATAACCCTTGTGGTTCAGAGGGAACCACAGCTGCAGCACTGAAATGTTGTATGCAAACTACGCCGCCCGTGGCACGGACGGGCCCGTTGCGGGAGCCGCGGCCTCTCCCCCTTGCCCTGCTGCGGTGCGAACGCCCCGCTCCGGCGGCAGCGCTGGGGTCACTCCTGTGGGGCCTGTTGAAGGCGGGCGCAGACTGCGCTTGGAAAAGCTCCAACAGTCTCAGAAAATCAGGTCTATTCAGGAATGGTCTCAGAAACGCAGGTTGGCCTGGGGTGGCTCTGCTCCAGGTGCCTTGCCCGTGCGTGGGGCTCGGCGCAGCGACCCGGCGTGGCGCTCGCGGCCCCGCGGAGGCGAGGAGCGTGCAGCGGGAGCTGGGCCCTTTCCAGCTTTACACATTGGCAGTGTACTCAGCACCCTGCAGTTGTGGATTTACGATAGCCGGTGACGGTGCCCGGCCCGGGAATGAGCTCCGGTTTCACTCCCAGCGCTCAAGCACGCTTGGCTGGGGTGGCTGCTCGGGAAAAAATAAAATGTGTGAAGAGTAAATACATAAGGAACATTTGAGCTGTCTTCTTTAAGGAGCAGGATTAAACACAGGACCTCCACCCAGCGTATTGTTTCTACCAGCAGGTTTTCACAGCATGCAGCACGCTAAACGGTGCAGCAGCTTTCTGACTCTGGCTACAGGCAGATTAGGTAAAATGCTCAGTGTAATCGTGCAATTTTCCCCAAATTTCACATCTAAATGGGACCAGAAAGTAGCAGGTGTTGCCTGTGTTCTTCACCTTGTTTCGGAGTGTAGTGGCTGATGAGAGTCGGGACGCCCACTCGCCAAGAGCAGCCCGGCTCCGTGTCTGGCTCCAAAGAGCCACACGTATCCTCGGAAAGGTGCTTGGAGAGGGAGGCTCTGGCTGCCTATGCAAATTCCTGGACCTGGCAGACAGGACCAAAGCAGCTCTTGGAGACAGAGAAGAGGAAAAGACAGATGTTAACCCCATGTTACAGCACTGGTGAGGCTTACTGCAGGATACCGTGGCTTGAAAAGACTGCAGGAAAATCTGGGAGTTGTGTACAGCAGAGGTGCCAAAAAAGCGGCTTGAGGGTGTGGGAATAAGCTCCATGACAAGAGAATTAAGGGACTCCTGAAACAGCGATGGGGGAGATGGGAGTCTCCAGCTCGTGCGTTAAAAATCAAGACTAGTTGCTTTCTCGGGAAATGCATGCGAGTCAGACTCGATGTCCTGGGATTAATGCAAGAAGGTGACCTGACGAGCGGTGTCCTGGGCAGCTGAGCATCAGCAAGGAGCATCCGATCGTTTCACATGAGAAAACTGCTGGGAGATGTGGTCTGGCTGGACAGATGGCGGGGAATCTGTTAGAGCAGACCCGCCACTGAATGAACATCTGGAGGGTGGCAGGGTTTTCCAGCCAAGTTCTGCTTGTTTTAACTCATTTTCCGTGTCTGCTGATGCCCTCGGTGGATATTTCTGCCCCGAAGGTACAGGGCATTCTCAGGTGTGAAGTGGCCTCCACAGGGCTACTTGGTGGCAGTTAGTTAGTGATAAAACACTAAATTAATTAGTGCCCAGACTGAGTGGCTGACGCAGTCTGGGGTGGAGGGCTGCGGTGTGAGCGCTGCGGCAGGGCAGAGCGGCGGGATGAGATGAGCGGCCTCGAGGGTGACGCATGCGGCCCTGGGCACGAGCGGTGACAGCCTAACTTTACTTAACGACGAGAAACAAATACACGGACGTTATCTACCCTTCCGTGTCGCTCCCAGGGACACGCAGCCCAGCCGCCACAAGCGCCAGAAAGCAAACAGCGC
The DNA here is from genome assembly GCF_059628265.1 of Tinamus guttatus. Taxonomy (NCBI): domain Eukaryota; kingdom Metazoa; phylum Chordata; class Aves; order Tinamiformes; family Tinamidae; genus Tinamus; species Tinamus guttatus. The sequence continues at coordinate 5,895,572 of NW_028288776.1, forward strand.
AAAGTGCCTTTGAGAGCGGTGCCAGCGCGTGGCCGTTCTTCCCAGCAGCGGCTCTCGTGGGAGCGGGGCGGGCGCTGCTCTGGGAAGGCTGCGGCCGCGGGCCCTTCCCGAGGCTCGTCAGGCCTCCCGCATGCGGACGGTGCCGGTTGCGTTTCCCGGGAGCGGGCCTGGCGGCTCGTGTCCAGCAAGGGCTCGGGCCTGCCCGCCGTGGTGCCTGCCTGCTGCAGCTCCTGGGATTTGTGTTTTCCAGCTGTTATTAGCGACCTGCTGCTGCACAGGGAGGGTTGTTTCCTGCTTGTTGCTTAGAAGACCGGACTGCAGGCCCAGTGCCATGCAGTGAGGCAGGGTTGTCACTGCAGCGCCATGCAGAGGCTGGAAGGGGGTGATGTGCTCAGGGGAGCCCGGCAGTGCATAGAGATGTCACAGCTGCAGGCAGGTGCAGCGTTGGGATGGTGTTGACAGGAGGTGCAGTGTTTGGAGCTGCTCTGCAGCGCTGCGACGGGGCATGATGCAAAGAGCTAGTGACTGGGGGGAGTGCAGCCTTGTGCAGTGGTGGGGGGTGTGTGCAGTGTTCGGAGAGAGGCAGGGCAGTGATTGAGGGGCTGTGGTGCAGTGACTGGAGCAGCAGTGAGATGCAGTGATAGGGGATGCAGTGTAGGGCTGAGAGGGTGCAGCACAGTGAGGGGGTGCAGTGCAGTGCCTGGAGGGGAGGTGTGGTGCAGCGGTGGGTGTGCAGTGTGGTGCAGTGCGGGGGTGGGTGGGCACAGTGTGGTGACTGGAGGAGCAGCGCAGTGCACCATGATGGCAGTGATGGCGCAGTGCTGTGCAGTGACAGCTGCAGTGCTTGTGCAGTGATGGGGGCTTGCAGTGTGGTGCAGTGATGGAGGGGGCTGCGCAGTGCAGTGAGGGGTGCAGTGCGGTGCAGTGAGGGGTGCAGTGCGGTGCAGTGAGGGGAGTGCAGCATGGTGCAGTGATGGGCGCAGAGCAGTGATCGGGGGGGTGTGGGGAGGGGGTGCAGCGCGGTGCAGTGAGGGGTGCAGTGCGGTGCAGTGAGGGGAGTGCAGCATGGTGCAGTGATGGGTGCAGAGCAGTGATCGGGGGGGTGTGGGGAGGGGGTGCAGCGCGGTGCAGTGACAGGTGCAGCGTGGTGCAGTGATGCATGTTGCAGTGATGGTGCAGCAATGATGGGGTGCAGTGACGGGTGCAGTGGTGGGAGTGCAGCGTGGAGCAGTGACGGGTGCAGCGTGGTGCAGTGACGGGTGCAGAGCAGTGATCGGGGGGGTGTGGGGAGGGGGGTGCAGCGCGGTGCAGTGACAGGTGCAGCGTGATGCATGTTGCAGTGATGGGTGTAGCAATGATGGGGTGCAGTGATGGGTGCAGTGGTGGGAGTGCAGCGTGGTGCAGTGACGGGTGCAGTGACGGGGGGTGTGCAGCGTGGTGCAGTGACGGGTGCAGTGATGGGGTCCAGCACGGTGCAGTGACGGGTGCAGTGAAGTGGGGGGGGGGGGGGGGGGTTGCCGCGCATGCGCGCCGCGCCCCCGGCCTGCCGCAGCCCTCCCGGAGGCGGCGGAGGGGAGCGCGGACCCCGGCGCTGCCGACCCCCCCCACCGCCGGGCGGCGATTGGCTGGGGGCGGCGCCCTCCGCGCGCCGCCATTGGCCGGAGGGTCCCGCTACGCGCGCGGGTGGGCGGTGCCGCGGCCCGCCCCGGAGCCCCATTGGCGGCCGCGGCCCCTCCGCGCGGCGGCCGCTCCCGCTGCGCCGGGGGCGCCATGGCGGCGCCCGCAGCCCCGCGCCGCGGCCACCGAGCCGGCGGCGGCCGGGTGAGCAGTGCGCGCGGCCCCGAGCGCGGCCCCGGGCCCGGCCCGCGGCGCTGCGCGGCGCTGCGCGGGGGGTGCCGCCCGTCGCGGAGCAGCGGAGCGGGCCGGGGCGCTCCGCGCGGCCTGCCCCGCGCCGCCCTAACGGCCGCCTCCCGGTGCGCTGCCCGCGCTGTGTCATCCGCGCGGCCCTAACGGCGGCGGCGGCGGCTCCGCGCGCGGCGCGGGAGGGCTGCGGCCGCAACGTGTCTCTCTCCCGTGCGCAGGTGCTGTAGGCGGGCGGCGCGGCGGGAAGATGGGACTGCTCGTGTTCCTGCGCAACCTGCTGCTCGCGCTCTGCCTCTTCCTCGTGCTCGGCTTCCTCTACTACTCCGCCTGGAAGCTGCACCTGCTCCGCTGGGAGGACTCCAGTAAGTAGCGGCCCCGGGGGCGCTGCGGGGGATGCGGTTAAGCCCAGGGCAGTGCTGGAGCGCTGCAGGGGCCGGGTCTGGGGTCGCCTAATGCGCTTTATGGCTTTGCTTTCCCGGCGGAGTGCAACAGCACGTTGGTGCTCTGCAAGGCTGGTGTTAGGGACTTCAGTTCTCACGGTGTATTTAGTTTGCGATTCCTAATAATCAAAATTAAGTAAGCTTGAGCACTATGGCTTTTGTTTTCTCATTCTGTCAGTACTTTCCTGGTATCCTTTGTTTTTTAGGGGAATATCCAATATAAGTGTTTTAAGTTTTTTTTTTTTTTTTTCTCCTCTCCCCCCTCTTTGCTGCGTCTTCATCTCCTTCTCTAGTCATATGGTACTGGTTGTCTTACCGTCTCACTTTGTCCTTCAGGAGTCTTTATCTTGGAGTCTTGGCGTTATCTGCCAAATATCTGTCATCTAAAGCAACATCTCACAACCTTTTCAAGTCTAGAGGGACATCCGACCTCATTGAATACAGTCCATGGATTGTACTGTGCAGTAATGCCACAGGAGATTTTAGCTGAGATCAGACATAAACCGAGCTTAGCTTTGAACACTTAGCTGCTGTTTTTATTTTAGCTGCTTTTCCATTCTCATGTTTATGTGTGAGGATTGTGTATTCAAAATATAAACACAAACAAGCAAGCAGTTCCCTTCCCCAACACAAATCATCCCTTTTTGGAGCTGTTCCAAGGGCTTTTTCAGATGTGTCACAGTGATGATCCAGTGCCCCTGGATCAGAGGCTGAGAAACGCTGGCCCAGAAGAATTGCTCTTCTGTCAGACCAAAAGCTGCCAGTCTGATTCCCTGTTCACTGCATTCCATTTCTGTGTGTGGTGCTAGAGGCTTCTGTTTCAATACACTTATTAAACTTAATCACTTTCCCACCTTTACGTGATGCATGTCTTTTGCTAAATGCTGTAGGACATTTGATGATGTAGAAATGCCTTTTGCGCTGATACAGTGACTTTGACAAGAGAACTGCTAAGATATCCTGTGCTAGAACAGGTATCGGAAGAGTGAGGTCACAAGATGGCAAACTTAGTGTCTTCTGGGCAGGGAATTTTTTTCTTTAGGGTGTGCTTGAGGCCCTGGAAGTGAAAATATTGGCTGGGACCTATTGAAAAGTAGTACCTTTGTCAGTGGCATGTGGAAAATACTTTCTGAGTGGAAATAAGGACAGAGTATAGCTAAAAGACCAACTTTGATGCATCTGCTACAACATGACAATACCTGTGTCCTTCCTTCATACCTGAACTTGTGTCAGGGCTTTCCAGGGCCCTGACAAGAAATGACTTCACAGCTTATGGGTCACCGTTGTTAGCCTGTGGAAGAGGAGCTTCACTGCTTGTATGCCACATGCCAAGGTGCAAGAATGGGGTCTAAATTTGTTTGGGTTTTGATTTTTTGAAGTGTATATGTCTAGTTCTAGGTGCATATGTTATTTTAAACACGGTCAGTTTCGTGTGGACTTGTGTGTAAATTTGTCTTTTTGGTACAATGCTGCAGTGTTGCAAATCTGTAGGCAAAGCAAGGTCAGTTTCTAGACACACAGTGTCCCTTGGCTTGCGAGGGGCCAGGGTGCTGCTGGGTTTTGATGCCCAGGACATTCCAGCAGGATAGGACAGGATCACCCCGAGCCGATGTCACAGCCGTTTTGTTAGCTGTATACCTCTTTATTTTCTTTTTTCCTTTGTGTCTGTTTTTTAAAATGTGTTCTCTTTTTATTCTTGGAAATTGAAATACTAAGTTTCTTGAACTAGTTTCTTGAACAAAGCCATGATACTGTTCTTAATACATGGCTTATTGTTCCTCATCAGATGCTGCCACTGAAAAGGAGCGATGGTGCAGCTTATCTTTTAGAAGTTTTTATGACTTGTGTCTCAAATACCTCATAAAGATCATCAAAATGTTTCTGTAAACGGCAGTCTTGTAAGCAGTTATGCAGGAATTCTAGATGTATCCAGTAATATTTTAGTTATTGCCTAATTTTTCATGTGAGAAATTTATACACAATTTAAATACAAATAAAAAATATTGAGAAGCTCTGTATTAAGAGTTAATGATAAGCTTCTATAAATAAGAATTCGGAAGTTAACAATTGACAGACAGAAAGGAAGTTGCTTATTTGCTGTGATTAGGCTTCTGAGCATATGTAATATGGAACTGTGTATAATGGTGCAATTATACCTTCTTTTCTTTTTCTTTTTTTCTCCCCTTCCCTAGTGGGAAATTTGCACAATTCAGTGCATAAAATAGATTGTGCTTGATGACTGTCATTATTTATTTCTGCATATTTCAGTGTGTGCCTTTATGTCTGATATGATAATGCTGGTATTCAAAGGGCCAGAAATAAATTGTTTGCTAGTTCTTGAGCGTTTAATGATCCAAGAGGATTTCTTTTGGTTTTGGAGTATTTAATGATCTGAGAATATTCATTTTGTATTTAAGCCGTCTTCTTATTAAATTATTTTCTCTTCTTTTGTGATCATTGCCTTTATTCTGTGCAACAGTGGCTCCCTAGCTTTCGTATTCATCTTTTCTCTGCTCCATTCTTCGTGCTAGTGGAAGCATGAAGCTAAGCTAGAGCTGACATCTGATGCTCTTGCAATCTCTTCAGAGATTGCGGTTTTAATAAACTTGACTCCTTCCATATTGGGCACAAACAAATTTGTCATGTGATACTTTTAAATATATATTTTTTTTACTTCCTGCGTGTGTGTTTTTCTTTGTTAATGTTTTTGTTCGTTTGTTTTTTTTCTCTTACTAATTTGGAATATGTCTTGTGTACATTGTTGTTATGGATGTATACAATTGGTAACTCCATAAGGAAGCTAGTCATGCTGAGACTTGCATGTTTGTGTATTCAGCTCCTAAAGTAAATTAATGGATAAAATATGTTGTTTATCACTGCTTCCGACACCTCCAGGAAAGGAGGCTGGACTTCTGGATGGAGTGAAAGATGCACGTGACAGTTTTCTGTTGTGTCCCTTCTTAATTTCAAATTTGTCCTCCTTGACCAATGCCTTAGCGAGTTTTGAGAGATTGTTCTCCTTCATGTGGAACTGCACACCTTGCCAAAACAGAGGAGAGCAGAAAGGAATGAATTCTCTGAGGCTTATCTTCCCTCTGACAAGAATAGATGGAATTCAGCTGTTGCCAACTAATTACGGTTGAATTAAGTTCAGCTGCATCTCCCATTCAAGACAAACCTCTGGTGACTGTTGCCCCTTTCTTACCCTTGCACTAGGGAGTGTGTGACTGCGATTCTTGCTTCGTGTTTGTGCTGATACACGGTTACTCTCAGGGCAGTGGTTCAGCACAGCATGCAGAGCCATGGATGCTGCAGGGGTTGCGAGTTCTGGTGGTCACTGGGAAAATATGAGTAGTGTTAGGGTAAGGTAAGCTTTCAGTTTTCCTTTTTCCTTCTTTTTTTTCCTGTATTTCTTTGATGCAGACTGGGTCTCTGGTGAGAGTGGCAAGAGTTGTACACCTTGTACACCTTAAGAGTTGCCTGTTCCTCCTGCATAGGGATTGCTGACAGGCAGTGCAGCCCTCCATTCGAGTGCTGGGTCTGAGGTGTGCTGAGGGTATAGAAATGGCCATCTGGTGTAGGATATGAGGAAAGAAACAAGGTTGCTATCAGATTTAGCTATCCTGCTCGTTCTAGAAAGACCTGGGAGGAGCAGCTAATTGTAACTCTGCTTATTATGTTTCTAAATGTTGAGTTTCTAGGGACAACTTATGAAATAATGGCAATGACAGGAGCAGACGTGAAGGTATGAGACACGCACTGCAGCATCTTTCCTAAGCACTCTTTTTTTTTCCAATGCCTTTCAAGATTCTGATGCACTAGGCTCTGAGGAGGAAGGAAGGTGGTATCTATGCAATAACACATAGGAAGGTGTGCTGACATCTCTGGAGAGCAGAGTAAGAGAGGGAGTCTCGCTGACGGCGCCCCTGGGTTTGCTTCGTCAGCGTGGAAGAGTGCACTTTACCCAGAACTGTAAAGGACAGAGTATAGTCATGTTAAAACTCCACGCTGATGCTTGTTACTTAAGCTCGTGTGCATGTAGAGCTGATTTTGCAATTTAGGAAATGAGTGGGTGGTAAAGAGTAATGCTTCTATTAAAAATGTCCTAGTTATGAAAATATTGGACTCATTCTCCCAAGCTAGCAATTTTTCTACTGGTTTGACTTCTGAAGCTATTGGAACATACCTGGCACAAGGGCAGCATGTGAGACTCTTTTCCTGCTCTCTGTTGTATTTCTGTGTGTATTAGCATAGAATTATTACAAAGTATATATATGGATACTTTTTCCAGAATTTAATATGATTTGTAACTATATTTGTAAATATAGACAGCGAGCTTCTGAGTTTGAACGTGGTTCTGGTAACAGTTTCTGCTGGGTGCTTGAGGAAGTCACTACTCTTTAATCTCTTTTCATCTCTTGCACAGGGATATTTCCAACTCTAGTTTTGGAAAGGCAGATAAGAGAGATAAAGCTATGAGAACGTGTGTGTGTTGTTGTTTTTTTTTTTTTTTTTTTTTTTTTTTTCCTTAAAGGTATTTTAGGACCTTTATCCTTTTTATGCTTTTTCTTAATGTCTGTTTCTATGGGAACCAGAGAGACATGCAAACAGGCAAAACTGACTCACTTCTGCTTGCAGGTTTTTGGTCTGCTTGCATTTCTATGGAAACCAGTCTCATGGCAAATAAGGATAAGTTAATGAAAAAAATAAATCTATGTCTTTACTATAACTGCTGATTTTATCTCATTCAAATTGAAATAGTATTTTTGTTAAGTTTGGTATTAAAATATTCCTGGGAATAAATCAATACTGATGAAATTAATTCTTGCAGGAGTTTGGGCTGTGCACACTTTCTTGTGTGGATGAAGCTCACAGTCTGTGTGGTTGAATGTATTTGGGTATTACTGCAGCATCTTGAGTTAGCGGCGGCGTTGTTTGCCCTCTGTCAAGGCAGGTGACCTTGTGTACACTGGCATCTCATTTGTCTCCATTCTGTTGTTTATTGGGTAACAGCTGCTGTGAACAGCGAGGCCAGAGACTAATTTGTTGGTGCAGAGGGACGGGTGCTACCTTCCCATGCGGACCTGCTTTGCTGGTTGTCGCTGTCATTCGCCCCCTTTGCCCACAGGAGGGGATGTAGGAGCCCTCCTTGATGTTTGCAGCATGGTTTTGAGAGCTTAAACCACTGATAAAAGTGCTTTGAGCTAATCTGGCTGAATTTGTGGTGAGGTGACTGAGGGAGCGTGCCCTTTGATTTTTTTTTTTTTTTTTTAAACTGCAGAATTATGGAATTTTCATCCCTCTGTGGCGAGGGGTATCAAGCAAGTGCTGGTGTTATGTAACCCTACCAGCTACTCTGTGTCTATCACCATGGCCTTAGGGCTTCCTGTTTCTTCTTTACAGCAGACTTTGCTGCTTGTGCTGCTTCCCAGACTGAAAAACTTGACTTTGTGGGTATTAACTTCTTTAAAAAAATGTTTTGGAGTTTCCTTGCAGTACTGTAAATTTCCTGAAATGATTCTTGTTCTGCTTTGCAAGAGGAGACTGGGAGCAGTGTTGAGATGAGTTAGTGTGGAATGGAGATGGTTTCTGGGCAACACGTTTTTCAGCACTGTGTTCACAGAAAAGAGGATCATCCACCATAGCTAGTACTGTTAGTTTCTTGGTTTCAAGCTGAAGTGGAACATTTCAGCCTGGTAGAGGATTCTTAGTAAGGTTAAGCTAGTTCACCAGGCAACTGCTTTTATGCATCTATTTTACATCTTTGTTTCCAATATTGACTGTTGCCCTGCTAACATTGCTATCTGTTTTGAACATTTATTACAAAAAGTGCTCTTAAGGATACTCAGAACCCTAAGGCACCTGAAAAGTAGCAGAGATCTCTAGAATGTATAGCTAGATAAATATTATGAGAGTTTTCTAAATATTTTTTGTCAATTCTGGTGCAATTATATTATTAACAGAGACTATAAACAATTGAATAAGTGAAGCAGGCCTTAAACTTGTAACATATCAAGCACTTCTCTGCAAATACAGCGCTGAAAAATGTGTTGCCCAGAAATTATCTCCATTTGGGTTACTTTGTGCTTTCTCGTAGCCTTTGTCAACAAGGAGCTTGGCTAAACTGAAATTCCTGAAACCCAGGAAATTCAGTTGAGGTGGTATCTTGCACAGCTATAAGGTGCCAGCTCCTTTCCTTGGCAGGAGGCGGATGAGTTAGCTCTTCATAAGTCTTGCTGTTTGATGCAGCCGTGTGGCTCTCGGAGAGAAGAGAAAGTGAATCAGAACTCTTAAGGTCTGTGAAAGAGTTAACCCCCCAAATTCAAGAGTGCCTCTCTAGCAGTGCACTTTGAGAAGGTGCTACTGTGCAAGGTAGGCTGAGAAGATAAAGGGAACAAAGAGCTTCTTTTTTTTTTTTTTCCTGATCTGTTACTGTGTATCTAGTGAAATTTCCAATGCTACTTTACAGCCACATGTTTCTTGAAGTTTTGCTTTCTCCAGGGCTTTCTAGTACTGCAGTATTATTACAGTGCAGGACAAAACTGTGGGGGCAATGGGGAAATGATGCATGACAGAGTCCATGAGGGAGAGCACAAACTTATCATTGCCAGGTCTTGGAATTAGTCTGCAGGGAGAAAATGCACTGGTAGCTCTTCCAGCCTAGAAACCTGAAAGGATGGGAGTAATGAAAGGGTATTAGGAACAGGGCACCCCAAGTACTTGGTTGCAGTATGAGGAATAGCTGTAATGCTCTGCTGGTACTCATTTTTGTTTCATTTTTATATTACTTCTGAACTTATGTTGACTTTTAACCTAACCACAGCAAGGTGCAAGAATACTTCCCCATTCCCTATGCACATTTGTATCTTAATTTTACATCTGAAAACAGGCAGGTGCAGTTGCCTCTCTCGACAGCAGCAGTCTTGCAGTGTTTGGGACCCCTTATTCAGGCCTTTGCACTTCCCCCTCTCTCCTTTTTTTGTGGCTAGCGAGTAGATGCAATTGAGGAAATTATGCAGATCAAAAAGAGAATGTGGTTTTGTTTTGCTCAGTTAACCTGAGCTTAGTGTTTTCACACTCTTCATTTAGTCACCTGGTGTGCGTTTCTCCCTGTCCTTCCCAAACCTGGGAAGGCTGCGTTCCTGCGGCTTCTGATGGACAGACTGGGGCACTGCTGACGAGGGTCAGCAATCGATGGCTTCCAGGCAGCTGAAGTTTTATCTCCTGAGGCAGGTTTTCAGAAGTCCAAGTGAGCGGCTGCCTGTGCTCTGGAAGGAGCCGTGCAGTGCGAGCCCTTCACCCTTCTCGTCCTGGTTCAGCGCAGCGGCTTGCAGAGGTGAAAGGATTCATTCATCTCTGCTCACCGGGAGCACCTTAGCAGTCAGTGCAGCTGCAGACAAAACCTCCCTGTAAAGGCTGTCTCTTGCATATGAGTGAGTGGTTCTCTGCCTTTGCTATCTCTCACTGTGCTGTCTCCTAGGGGCATGCGTGCTCCTGTGGCCTGTAGCCATTACAGAAGTGGCTTTTCTCCTTTAAACTATTTCTGTCTGTTTGGAAGCTCCACCCTGTCACTTGTTTGATAGAACAGATCACAGATTTTATCAATCTGCTTTAATACAGATTTGGATTATAGACCTTTAATGCAGCTGTGGCCTTTTTCATGCTGGGCTCAGCTTTGCATCAGTTCTGCTGTTGATAGGGTAATAACTTCTGGCAGAAAGGAAGTTGTGGCTTATCTTAAGGTGGGCAGCTATTTCTGTTATGGTCTTCTGACTGTAGCCTCAGGACCGTGTCGGTTACACTTAGGGATGCTTTGCGGAAGAGAGATTTTCTAAGTTGTTATCTTTTTCTGGTGCTTGTGTCAGTGTAACAGCTCGTTTTTTCTCACAGCAGTCTGAATCTGCGTCACTGTGTCAGGCTGAGGCCACAAACCAGCCAAACCTGGGGGTGACTTGCAAGGAGAGTGGAACTGGGTCATGAGACTCCTTGTGAATTATGCATTCCTTCTGGAGTTCAGAAGGGATACAACAGGCACCAAGCAAAGACTCGTACTGTGCACACCCTGAGTAGGTATTTGAACCTGAAATACTTCTTTTCGAGGTACTCCTTTGAGCCACATCATGAGTATATTGCTTGCTTGCACTGTTTTCTTGAGAATGTAGTAGTTCATGAGCATAATAACCAAAATCTAGGCAGGTATTAAACCTACAAGATATTTTGTAACCAGTTCATAATATTGTTGAATTACTAAATGACTGGACAATCAAAGCCAGGCATCTCTGAGAGTCATAGTGTAGTTTTTCTTGCTCTGTGACAAAAAAGAAGAATCAGTGTGTTAAAGTTAGCTATTTGCCTTTTAAAAGCTTTAAATTTATATATTGTTTTTCTTCTTTTGAATGATACCCGAATCCTTCCTCCTGTAACTCAATTCTTGCTATAATATGTAATATTTTTGAAAGCTGTTTTCCCTGTGAATTTCAGTGTAAGGAAAATGTTAAGTGCAGCGAGTTATACCCCCTTAATACTGTGATGTGCAAGGTTAACATTAGCTATAGGGAAACTTAAATAGACCTGACCCAGGAAGGCAGAGGCACAGGAAAGGGAAGTTATTCCATGTTACAGCTGCTCAAAAGCAGAGCTATGAATAGAAAAAAAAAGTCTCTAGGCTCTTGGTCCACTTTGCCAAATGAGGCTTTCTCTCCCATAAGAGGCATCCCGTGCCTGGATGGCTCAGGAGAGCTATAGCGGGAGCTGCTGAAGATGCCTCAGTGGAAGAGCCTTAAGGCCCTGACTGAGCAGCTGCAGCAAAGGCGTCGTGGTTTCCAGCCGCGCTACTATCTCAACTGTCTTGTTCTTCTAAAGGCAGATTTTTTTTTTATTAACAGGAAAGAGTATTTTTTTTCCTTCCATACTCATATGCAGAGAACTCTTTTCTTCTATTTGCACTTGAAAAAAATATTTCAGGCACAGAGCGAGCCTCTGTTCAAAGGGTGAAAAACAGCTTTTCAAAAGGGGAATAATGGAACAGTTCAGGCATTTTTAACTATAGGAGTCACTTATGCTCCAGGTAAAATTAGAAATCTAATTATGATGAGTTTAGTTGTTAAGAGTTTTCTGCCGTCTGAGACTTGCTCCTTGCAATTATATCGTGCTCCAAGTGGAGCACAGCTGGTTCTCCGTTATATTGCTAGGAAATGAGTAATGCTGTTTTTTTCTGCTAGTGCTGTTGCTGTAATGTCTGTTCAGAAGTGTCTTATTTGAACACTGGAAGAGCTTTTATTATTTTTAAATGTGACTTGTTATTACAATCATATCTATTTTACTTATGAACTATTATGTTTGGGTCCAATACCTTATTGTGAGCAAAAACCTGAGTTAATCAATATAAAAGTTGTAATTTGAAATCTGGTGAAAAAAAATGTGTTAATATTGCTTCTGATTTCCTGATTTTTTTTTTTTTTTTTTTTTTTTGTAATTTATGTAATACTTGAGGATGATTCAGATGTGATTTGAATATTCCCTTACTTTGGAAAGTTGAGTTTGCACATTGAGAAATAACCCTTATTTGCAATAAGAAAATATGAAAGCTGTAATACAGTATAATATTTTATTTGTTTGTTGCATATTTCATTTCATACAAAGTTAGATTTGTAGTTATGGTATATTATATTATTTGAGGAATAATAGCTTGTGCTTTTCTGGATAGAGACCATAACTGTAAAAGGACAGCATTTAGGTTGTTGTTTCCTGACTTTTGAGTGATTCAAGTGTCAGCGTAGCTATAAAACTTGACACAGCTTGAAGACAGCTAAGTACTTTGTACTAGGTACTCTCCTGTGCAGGGTATGTTTCCTACCTCTAAGATGCAGAATGAAGAAATCTGCTGTTTTACGTTGGTCATTTCAGAAAATGACAGTCGAAACTGAGAGAAATTGTTAGATGATTAACAAAAAATGTCAGGTATCTCACTCGTTGTTGGCAGGCTTCTCTCTCTTCTGAAAACGTAAAGAAAGAAATGTTTCTGTGAGCTCTTTTTCAGTAATTTTAAGATACTTTGATTTTACTTAAACATGATCGTATTTCCAAAGGATTTTTTAAAAGGCTTGTATAGCTTATATTTATTAAAAACAAAGCAAAAAAGCCTGTGTAGTAATTGCTCTAATTGCTGTTTTTGGCATAAAGCTGCTCTGCAGTGGTATTCCTTGCTTGGCAGTCCTGCGTGTGTGAGTCTTTGCAGGAAAGGAATTACCCCACCACATAGCTTTCCTTATTCTTTGTGCATGGTGCCTTATCCTTTGGTCATGATGTTAAGTAAGTTTGTAATGGTTTTCTTTTTTAAAGTTTGTTGTTGTTGTTTTTTTTTTTTGAAAAAAGTGTTGCAAAATAGAATCAAAATTGAAAAATTTTGCATTGCTTGGTTAGAAGAGCTGGGCAGAACTGTAGGGATGCTGACCCTGCAGTCTGTGGGGTGGATGTGGAGAGTCATCCATGTCGCGTGGACGACTTTAGCCGGCTGGCGATGTCTGCTGGCAAACGGCTCCCGCCAGGAGCTCCGCGACACGGACGTGGACCTTGGCTGCTGCCCTGTCCCTGCGAATCGCTACTTCTTCCTGCCCGAACAGTCCCTCTTTGTTTTATCCTTGGATTCTCTTAACTCTTTCTGCGGCTTAGGTGCTTTGATCTATGCCAAGACTAAGAACGTGCCCGGGCAGGCAGTGTCCAAGGAGTTACGGGGTGCCCCGCAGGAAGGGCCCCTGCGGAGCCGCACGCGCAGCCCCTGCTCCTCCATCCCAGGCGCGCTGGGGAACGGGTGCTGTGAACTGGAGATGCGTGTGAAATCAGGCCTCCCCTCACTCATACACACAGCGCTCGAGGAGCTGGGGGTTTTGCTGCGCAGGAGGCAGGTCGAAACGCCCAACACGGCGTTCCCGGTACGCGTCCTCGGTGCGTGGCGAGGCCGTGGCGCGCGGGCGGGCGCCGCTTGAGGGCAGCAGATCCCTTCGGCTCCCCACGCGCTCCACTGCGTGGGGGTCGAGGTGGTGCGTGTTGAACAAATGGATTAACAGCACAGGGTGCTTCTCTCCTGGGCAGTTATGAAATGGCAATTGCTATTGCCTGGGTAAGCCTTAATAAATAGAATCAAAAACTGCTGGAGTCATATTTGCTTTTAGATGAACTTTGGAAGGAACTTGGTATTTGCCATGTCTGGTCCTCTACTTTGGCACAGACGATTTCATTAACCGATCAAGTCCTGTCCTGTGACTAGCTCTATTATTATTATTTTATTTTATTTTTTAGTTGTTTTGATTTTGGATGGGGGGAAAAATCTTATTTATAATGCATATTCCCTGAGCATCAGGGGGGAGTGGGAGAAAGCAAGATTTGGAGGTACTAGACTGGTGTTACTGCAGAGGGGAGGACAGATAGGCAAATCAAAACTGGGTTCTCAAAGGATTTTAGTTACTTTGAGTATTTACAGAAAAGCTCATTTTATTTAAGAGACTTCTGGCTGGTTGAGGAGAAAGAAGAAAAATTGTGGCTATGCAGTCTAACCTCATGGGTGGTTAACATAATGAAAACCTCCATTCTCCTAATCCTGAGATCCTCCTTGCAGGCAGTGAAGCAGGGAGGGAGATTAAAGAATGAAGGACACATTGGGTAATTTGAATTGCTTATCACCAGGTAGGATTCATATGGGAGTCAAAGACCAAAAATGCTGAAGGTCCCTGCACAGTGAAGTATTTATCACCTTTAAACCACTGCTGCTGTAGATAAATTCTAATTTCAAGGATTTTAAAGAGAAGCAAAATATAAGTTGAAGGCAGATGAGTCTCTTATTATACAGTTGAACTGGTCTATACTTCTTTCATGTTCTTTGGAAAGTCTGTGTAGATGAGTTCTACAACCCTGTCCTGCTAACAGCCTGGCAGGAGAACAGCTGTATCTGCTCAGATCAGAGCTCTATCCAGGATAGTGCCTTTGGAAGGGCTAGAGGGGTTAGAAAAAACACTATTTCTCCATCTTACTTTATGTTAAAACTAAGGGGGCAAAGAACACTGTGAAATAATTGATTTTTATCAAAGTGTCTAGAAAGGAACAGAACAAAGTGAAAGGCAAAAAGTGCTTAAAAAAAGAGTAATTAAAAAGGACCTAGTGTGCTGAATGTTTAATTCATGGTAGCCTATATGATGGCATTCAAGAATTTACTGGTGTTCAACAAGGGACTGGGCATCTACGTAGAGGGCAGTTACACTTAGGATGTCTGACTAATGACAATTTTGAAAAGCCCCTTTTGGAAGGGGGATGAATCTTTCTTCAAGGTATTAAACTACATACAGGTATGCGGTTACTTAAATTTTCTTCCCACCGTGTGTGTGGTTTGTTTTTGTTTGTTTTGTTTGTTTGGGTCTTTTTTTCTTATTTTGATCAAAGGATATCTTATAAGCTTGAGCAGAAGCTGTGATTTATTTTATATTTTGTTAATTTTTTCCTCTCGCCTAATCTTCCAGTATTTTTGAATGCTTCCAACAGGAGACTGTGTCTTGCCATCTCATGTTATTAGGCTCCACATCTACACTTTAGGAAACCTATTCCAAATTCCTGCACTTGCATATGTGTCCTAAGTTGTAAGCACCTGAAAGATTCAGTGCACATATGTTGTTTCTTTGAAAGCAGCTAATCTCTGTACTGCTTAGGTTTGCCTGTAGTAACTAGTGATATGACATGAGCTTGAAGATGAAAGTAGGTTTATTTTATCAAAGTGGGGTTAAATTTGGGATTAGACTTGAAAAAAAATTACTGTCTGCCTCTTTATTCTGTTACTTAAAGCTGGATCCTTTTCCCTTCTTTCTCATTTGAATTTTTTTGTGTTTTACTTCTGAGTCTCTTTAGCCATTATCTTTGCAGTTTTAGTAGTAAAAAAAAAAAAAGAGCTCATTTACTATATACAGCTTCAGTGTACTTTTGCACTCATGTGCACACAAACATAGCCTGTATAAGGTGGAAGAAAAAAATTCCATTCTGCTTTGTGTGTCTAGAAAGTGGAAATCCAAAAAGGCCAATTCTTACATTAGGTAACCTTATTAAGTAATGTTATTGTGCCTCTTCTTTTAAGCTAGAAAGAACAGGATGCTATGTTTATTTTCAAAATATATTTTTATGTAAATATTTAAAAATCTTAAAATGTCTTTCACTTTTTTTTTTCAGTGCTTTTAAGAATAGTGTTTGTAAATCATAGGATGGTTCTGCTTGGAAGGAATATCAGGAGGTCTGTAGTCCAACCTCCTGCTTAAAGCAGGATTAGTTATGAGATAAACCCAAATTACTTGGACCCTTGTCCATTCAGCCTTTGGAAACCTCCAAGGATGGAGATGGCACAACCCCTTTGGGTAACCTTTTTAAATGCTTTTCTTAATGGTGAAAGATGTTTGTTTTGTCTTTGTGTTGATTTGTTTTCTTACATCCCATCTGAACCTCTTGTCTCTCATCGTTCCACCATACATCACTACGAAGAGCCAGACTGTTGCCTTGGTGGCCGTGTGTTGAGTCTGGATGGCTGCTCTTGGTCCTGCCAAATCCTTCTCCTCTTCTCCAGATGAAGCAAGGCTCGTTTGCACGGTTGCTCCTCCCAGGTCCCGTGTTAGCATCCTAATATTTAATCGTGTTCACAATCCTTGGTTTGTTTGTAGCACACACATGATGTATTAATACAGAAAACTTGTTGTCATTTGAAGGTGGGTGGCTTTTTTTCCCTGAACATTTTCCTACTTTGTATCTGTTAAATCATCGTACATACTTTATTTTATATCATCCTCTGTTTAAAGCATCTATTGATTGTGTCTCTGAGCATTTGTTGCACGGGAGGTGGAGGTAACTGTCTTGGGGCTTGCTGAAGAAATGCCAGATCCATCCAAGAGCCTTCATGTGCAGTGTGTGATATTGCAGGTACGGCAGCAATACAGGCAGTAGTGGTGCTACCATAAAGGCCTCTTGCTTCTGAAGAGGCTCAATCCAAAAGCACTTATTGACCATACATACAATACAGACCATAAGGATGATCAGAAAAATGGAGACTTTAATGAACAGATACTCTGTGTGACCTGTTGCACTGTGTTCTACCATCCCAGTGACAAACTTTTCCTTAATGTCCACCTTGAAGCTACAAGACTGCAGCTTGCAGCTGCTGTTCCTGCCTTCCACTGAAAGACGTAAAGAATTCAGGGCATCGTGATGGGTATTGGGAATGTTTTCTATGTATCTATGTGTTTTTTCTTTTTTTTTCTTCTCTATAAATGTAATTGCAGATAGAAAGTGAAACAGGGAGGGCTGTGAGAGAAGGAGTCTATTTCAAGTTAATCAGAGCTCTACCTTGAAGTTCCAGAGCCAAACATGAGAGAGTTGGTGAGGAAAAGGCAGCAGCTGTTCGCGCAACACCAGTAATTTAGGCTGTGGGTGCTTGACATCAGCTATTTAGTAAGCTTGGAATTACAAAGGGCTGCTTGGAAGAGGAGGCTGTTACAGGCTGCTGTGTAATCAGACGTCAAGGACTGGGGTGAGGATGACGTGTGATTATTGGTTCCGTCTAGAGAAGACCCAAAATAGCTGGGTTGAATGGGAGCGCTGCTGCCTTAACTTCTTTCAGGGTTGCCAGCTGTTAATGATAGGCGAGTCTGCATTGCAACTAAAAATAAGGAGATGCTTGAGCATTGAACGCAGATTAGAACTTGCAAATTTGTATTTGCAAGAATACAAAGGAATAGTGTTTGTAAATCATAGGAGAAAGGAGAAAAGGATGGTTGCAGTGTGTTGCATTCAAAAGGAAAAGCATCCTTAACGCTTTCCTTGTGTACTTGATGCTTTCCTTGTATGCTTGTGTTTTGTTTTAGGGATTCCTTTGACCACCCTTTACTGGGTATTCCATCTTTCTGCTCTTCCTTTTCCAAGTCCCTCTAGTTCTGCAGTTTATAACACAGTGCAAACATTATTTCCAGACTCTTCGTGAGGCAGGATTTTTTTTTAAAGATGCACAATAAAGAAGTTAGATCTCTCCCATTAATTGCCTTTTTTTTTCTCTCTGAACTCTGAGGTATAGGTACATGTATGTTGATGTTGCCCATAGCCTAATACATTGCTAATACATATACCTTTCTTTTCAGTTTGTAGTGACTATGCCAAGTTACAGTAGTTGTCTCTTCACAGCAGAGCTGCTCTTTGCCCTTCAAAGATGAAATTTCTAAAATGTGCAAACCAAAGATCAGTGATTTTCTGATCATTAGTAGAAATACCATAATTGTTTCTTTCCCCAAGAGTCAAAAACTCAATATATTCCTCTTCTAAACTCTTCTCTCTTAAAATAACTTCCGTCACTTCCTTTTAGCATGTGCCAGTGTGTGCTTTATAAAACATTTAATTAAAAATATTGTATTTGCTGTTTCCTCTGTCTGTGTCCAGCGGGAGCTATTGGAATGTTTCCAGAAGGCTTCATTTTGTCTTGATTGCTGGTGATTCCCTTCTTGCATCCTGTGCTGTGTGAAGCCTCATCTCTGGAATGCCTGTCTGGTCCCATAAAATATTTTGGGAAATGTGGTTATATGCTATCACATGGGGTATATAAATCCTCTGCAACTGCATGTTGGATGTGCTCCTCTCAGGGTTATAAACATGTGCAGACTCTTGTAAATTATAAGCTCCATCTTGAAGATAGGAATAAGTGCAAGCTGGTCGGTTTAATTTTCTCTTCTCTCCCATGCTGTTTGCTCATCCACGGCCAACACTTTAGCCTGCTCTGATGAGAACAGACTTGAACATGTCTCATGTTTATAGATAAGAGTTGGGTAATTGTGCTTGGGAGAAAGCAGTTATATTACTGTGATTGGAATCACTTGAGTTGGATTGAAAAAATCTGGCTTCTGAGATGAGCCTTCTATTACTGCTGCCCTGGGTGAAACTTAATTTCTTAAAGGAAAAAAAATAGAAAAGCACTAAGAGCAGGAAGGTGTGAAAATAGTCAACATGCCTGACCAATCTGCAGGTAGTGAGGGGACACTGTTAAGCTCCAAAATATTTAATAAGATACTAACAACTTCTGTGTATTTTAGTAGTGCCAGTTTCCCAGTGCTTCCATCTGTGTCCTCCTGGCTTCTGTCTCTGTCCCAGCTCTTCCCTGGCATCCAGAAACATGTGGGAGTGATAGCTGGAACTGTGGAGCTTTCCAGCTCTATAGCTGCTCAGTTGCTCTCTAAGGTACTGGAAGCAATATTTGATTTACAACCGGACTGTACTATATTTTTGTTTGTGTAGATTAAAATACTTAATTTCTAGTGACATTTATTTCCTTGGTTATCTGATCTTAAATATTGCTACCTATTTTAGAGGCATTTTTCTTAATGAATGGCTGCTTAAAATGTTTTCCTTTACTAAAAAATGTAGAAAATAGCCTTGGAAAGAACTGCAAAGGGATTTTGTGCAAGCCTTGAGAAACAGTATTTTAAGCTAATTTTACAGCAACTTTTGTCAAAATTACTCTCTATTAGTGCTTAATTATTCTCTCCTTTAGCTTTATTTTTCCTAATGTCTCATCTAATTTGCTTTGGCTGCAATTTAGGTCAATTGCAAGTATTTCTTGTCTCCTTTTTTCTCAGCATATATTTATGTCAGCTGACAAATTTGTCAGTTTTGTTTTCTTCAGGGTCAAGTTTTCTACTCTTTCTCTGTGGAATAAATTTTCTAGTCTCCAATCACTCTTGCTGCTCTTTAGACTCCAAAATTCATGTTCATTTTGGAGTGTGGTACCCTGCACTGCCGCAGTATTTCTTTTAGTGTGGCTTGCAGGTCTTAGTCCTGTTCACACTTCTTCATTGAAGGTGCTGGGGATTCATCATCGACGATGACTTCAGGTCAGCCTGCTGTTCACTGGTAACGCATTATAACGCCTGCAGGTTTAAATCCTGTGGGAAATACTGCCCACTTGCTCTTGTGGCACTAATGCAACATGTTCCTTGATGGAAACAACAGGGTATGAGGTGTGAGGCAGGGTCAGTGCCCAGACCTGCTGCGGCAGGTTGTGAGGAGCAGCTTTTGGGGCTGCGCAGTGTGTGCCCCATGGCAGTTGCTCCAGGGCGTTATTGGTTCATCCCGAAAGAAATTGGCTCGTCTGCACTGTTGAGCTCTTGTGGCCCTTCTTAAGGAATTGTCTTCAGTTCTTCTGAGGCTTGAACGCTCTGTCATATTCCAATGAAAAGAGTGGTCTATGGAAAAGAAATAGATGGACATCTTAACTCCAAACCCACCTTTCTGTTGGGAAGAAACAACTTTTTGCAGGAAGCTAGACAGTGAGCAAGCTATGGAGGTGGTGTTGATGCATCAGGTGTCACCGATGGTCAGGGACGAGCTTCACCTTGTGCTATTCTGTTTTGCATCAGTAGAGGGTACTCTTGTTGTGAGATACAAAAACAGTTTTTCTCAGCTTGAGTTTTTTTGTTAGTCCTACTGTGTTGCTCGCTGGAGCTGTTGACAGGTTATCGCACAGTCATCTTTGGATCACCTCCTGGCCTTTCCATCCATTTATGGTCTTGCTAAGTAGTTCTGTGGACAATTGCTTAATTTTGTTAGATCAGCATTAATGTGTTCTCATTATTTTCAGTGCTACAGAAAGAGTTTAAAAGAGGGCTTCTCTGATAGGGTTTGTTTTTCCATCAGTGTAGTGGGAAGACCATTTCTTCTATGTTCTAGGTGAGGCATTCATTGCCCTGGACCACTTTCCAGGGAGTTTTTCTTTCATAGGTGAAGCTGAAGTAGGAAAAAAGAACAGGATTGATCTGGGGACAACATTGCAATTGTTCCATCTCTTTTGGTGACTAGCTGTACAACAGCAGCCTTTCCTCTGCTCTGTTATTTGCCACATTCTTACATGGTCTCTGGCCTCTGTTCGCTGCAGAGCTGTGTTTTATTTGACTGTTGACAGGTGTGCAGTTATTCAGGGCCTGCTTTTAAGGAATGTTACCGCTTTGCCAGCAGATCGTTTGAGTTCTGCAGAAAGGACTTGGGCGTTCCAGAGCTCAGACTCTAAGGGTATAGTTACACGAGTATGTTGATTTTGGTAGCAAATGTGCTCTAAGTAACTGTAGTTGTATTTGGTTGAGATTTTTTGTTTTGTTTTGTCTTTGTCCCATACTTTCTCAGTGATCTGATTTACAGCCTCCCCCACCACGTTAGCAGTTGTCTTGGCGCACAGCTGTGGATGGGCTGAGTTGCAGTGAGGTGCTGCAGCACTGTGGTGTGATCATCTTAGTTTTGCTTCCTGACTGAAGTGCATTGGAAGTGTGCTTTGAGGCTGCTGTTAACTTGGGGCTCAAAACTGGGAATCCCGGTGGAATTGCAGCGCCTGCTTCCCTCCGTTTGCCTGCTGCTGGAGTCTAACTGGAAATAGCCTGATGGTTTTGTTTCCTCACTGTGCTGTAATGCAGCTCTGTGCAGCTCTCTGGGCATTCAAGTGTCTCTTGGTGGTGGTTTCTGCTTTCTGCTAATATGCGAACAGTCTCTGGGAGTGATTCTATAGCTGCCCAGTCCTTCCTACAATATTGTATTTCGTTTTCTTGGCCCTTGTATTCTCCCAAGCAAGTGGAGGTACCGGTGCTACAGAATGTTTCTAGTCTGCTGTAAAGGACAGGATATATATATATATATATATATATATATATATATATATATATATATGTATATCTTTAGGGATATATTAATGAACAAAGTGAAAATATTTATTTGAAACTTATTCTTTAATAACAAACTTTCCAAAGATATTGACTGATTGTCTCTCTAGGAAAGAGCCTGCAGGAACAAGGATAAGGAAGGAGAAATGAAATGTATCCCCTATCCCCCACAGCTCCAGCAGCTGTGAAAGCCTCGTGGTAGCTGCAGTGGCGGAACTGGTGCAACTCGGATTTCTCCTTCCTTGGCTTTGCTGTAGTTTTGCCTTGCAGGTAGCAGAAGTGTGAACATTATTGGTTAGTCTGCACGGTGGTTATAATCATACACAAGTTTAGTTACAGTGCAGCTATTTTAAGAGCACTGCATGGGAAAGCTGTTGTTCCATCCATTTTCCTTGTGTTGCCAGTAATTCTAGTATGGGTTTATTTGTTGTTATTCTGGCAAAAAACCCAGTGTTTTTCGTTTGGCAAACTGGTGTAAGCCACAACATCAAAAAAGATCCTTTGCAGGTGCTAGCTGTATATACACTAGATAATTTGTTGGAGTAAATACAGTAGCAAACTCTTATGCCCCAAGTTCCTCACCTGAGGAATCTGCCTTTCATTATGGCTCAGATAATTTTATTGGTGTAACTACAGTGTGATTTCTTTGGTGAAAGTATGCATGTAGACTCCCAAGAAATGTATTCTTAAGCTCTTTATAACAGTTTTCCCAGTTTGGCTTTATAATCTTTTGCCTGTTTCTGGGATGATAGGGTAGCATTTTGGGGTTGTGAAGCTGTGCCAGCACTGTTGCAGTTTCTGCGGGCAGAAAGTAGGGTGTTAAAATCCAACTGATAGAAAACTTCTGAAAAATTTTGTGGCTGAAATGATCCATGTAGGATACTTAGTTCACTTTCTGCATTGAGCAACTGCAGAGAGAATGTCTGGATCCTGTGAGCTAATCCTGGTGTCTCCTGGGGCTGGACACTCCATTTCACGCACTGGCATGTGAGGGACAATGCTAAGGAACAGGTTATTAGAGTAATAGTGACAGCCTCAATAGGGTTGTTCCTGGATTTCCACTCCTGGGCTCTCGGAGTAGCCCTAACAACACCTCCATTATCCAGGGGAGGAAATGCTTTGTAAGTGAACTCTAACCCTGCAGTTATTAGATTTATCCCGTGCTCAGAGCTGGTCTCCGTTCTCAATTTGAAACTCAATGTTAAGACTTCTTGCCCAGAATAGTGTTGCTGGAAGACTGGCAGGTTTGTCTGTGTTGTGACCTAGGGCTGCATTCTGTGGCTCCAGCACCTTGAGCCCTGGTGGGATTAGCCCCCATTGGTGATTCACTAGCTGTCTAGGGTGCACATTTTAGTCTGAACTAGTGATGTTTGTCTGGAATTTATACCCTGAGTTAATCAAAGCAGACAGGTCTGAATAAATACTGTGTTTCCACTAAAGACTTTGCATTCTGTTGATGGCCCCTAAACTTTTACTTAGGAATACATCAGTTGCTAATATGTGCTGGCCTTGTATGCCAGTGCTGCTAGTGATGCAGATTGTCTCTCTGAGTGTGGTTTTATTTCTGAGTAAGTTTCCTCATGAAAACTTCCATCTAGCTGTGTTTCATTTAAAAGGTTCTCTTGCTAGACTCATTCCACTCCCCCTAGGCCTGCCTGGAACTGGGCCTTAAATATGTGAAGTCCAGCAATGCCCTGTGTTTTTTTTTTTTTTCCTGACAACTCTATACCCAAAAGTTTTTTTTTTTTTATGGTATCAGTGAAAGAAAAGCCAGCCTGGGGGAGTTGACTGGACAACTAACCTAAGAGTTACATATGCTGTTTTGTTGCTTGCTCAAAGATCTATTCAGTATCCATGTGCTCATTGATATGTTCAAAGCATAATGAAATTTGGGCATGTGATCTGTCCACCTTTCAAAAATGCCCTTCTCAGTGGGGCTAGTGCCTCCCTTCAAGTTCTGCACCATCTCCCCTTGCTCTGTTGTTTGTGGGCACTGACTACCCAGTAGTATTAAGGAGAGTGATGCTGAACCTCTGGCAAAGATGCAGAATGACATCCTAGTTAGCATCCAGTATTTCTGGTCAGCACAGATGGTGAAGTGCTGGCAAAAATACTTGCAAAGTGATTTGAGAAGGCCCTGCTTGTTACTGGTCTCTACTACCAAATTATCTTAATTAAAACCAGCTGTGGGAGAGGGGTCTGTTGCAATTGATAAATTTAATTTCTTTCTCCCGAGTGTCTCTAGGCCTGGAGTTGGTGATAACTGCTGGCTTGGATGCAGTGAGGATCTTAAGGTGGTTGCAGTTCCCTTCCATATGTGCAATTTTGAAGTTGGCCGAAATCCTGCTTTTGGCTCACATTTCTCCATATGGAGACCTTGGCCTCGAGATGCTGGGGTTTGTGTATAGCATTGAATAGCATCTTTTGTGGCTAGTGTTGCTGTGGCTTGCTTTGGTTTGGGGGAATTAATGGGCATGTTTGTTTTAGTATGGTATAGAAAGAATGCCAAGGTTATCCAGCTTGAGAAAGATGCTCTTTTATTAAAGAAACCCCAAGCCCACCCATCCACAAAACCAAAAGAACCTTCTCCTCCAGCACCCTCACTCTAAAAACCAATGCTTTAAGCAATTTGCGAACGTGCACTTTTTCTCTGAATGATTGGTGATCCTTTGCTGTTTTGTGAGTTGATGTTTCTGGCTTTTGCAATGTTCTTTATTCATAAGAGCATCCCACTCTTTGCCATCTCCTTTCGCTTGATTCTCACCTCTCTCTTCCCATCATTTATTCATTTGTGCAGGCAATTTCACAGTCAGGCTTATGGCCAAAAGGTTGCCAGTGTTGATGGGTCATCACAAACGAAGGGGCTGCTTTCCATTTCTGAATTGATCGCAGGCCTTCCAG
Organism: Tinamus guttatus; assembly: GCF_059628265.1. Taxonomy (NCBI): domain Eukaryota; kingdom Metazoa; phylum Chordata; class Aves; order Tinamiformes; family Tinamidae; genus Tinamus; species Tinamus guttatus. Next base: position 5,919,483 of record NW_028288776.1, read on the forward strand.
CATCTAGCTGCTGGGTTTTTTTTTTCTTTCTTTCTTTTTTTTTTTTTTTCCTTTTTCTCTTTTTTTTTTTTCTCTAGTTAAATAAAGTTGTGTTAGATGAGGCAGCTGTTTTAGAATAAAGTTAATAAAATGACTTTTGCCACTTATGAGAAGTTCTGCTAGTGGAATAATCCAGGAATGGTGTAACTGTAAAGTCTGTGAATCCCAACAAGTCTATGAAATCCTGGCTGGGAATGTAGTTCAGCAGGTGGCTACAAATGCTAAGAAGGAATGGGGTCTGTCGTGGAAGACTCATCTTCCTGAGATTACCATGGCTTTTCTTTGTGGAAGCTGAATACATCGACGAAGGGGAGTTGCTCTTGGCAGCTCTCAGCCTCTGAAGTTCCAGCTTTGGTGGAGCTGGCAGTTTCGCGCAAACTTTGTCAAAACCATTTGCTTTTCAAGTGATGCTGGTATTGGAAGACTGTTCTTAAGCAAGCTGCTGGTCCCCTGTCTTGAGGCAATGATTAAAATAGTCCATTGAAATGTTCTTGAGTTTGGGTTTGTTTTTTAAAGGAGAGCTGATCAGTAGTGGCCTGCATCTCTTGCCCACCCAGGATTGCATCTGGCAGTGCTTCAAAAGTCTAGGTGGAAAAGAGCAAAGTTAACATGGGGGTTTCTAAGGCATGACTAAAAGAGTAGATTGTGGAGGCAGATGTGAAGAAAAATGTAAGTGAACAAAAAAAAGAGCATCAATAGTTACTTTAGCACTGAACTTCAGGAATGCAGGTTTCTTCTCATCAGGATTGCTTCCAGCTTTATACGAACTCTCTCATGTTTGCTTGTTGCAAATACATAACAGAGACTGTGGTCATCTCAAACGGACTCGCACAGGGTTTTGTGATACGGTATAGCCTGATAAGCCTGGTCGCACCATTCTTCATGCAGTTCTCGGGTCAATTGCCCTTATTTCTGTCTTGCATACGACTTTTGCCTCTCCCCAGGCTTGTTTCTGGAAGACAAAGATCCTGTGAGTTCAGTTTATCCTCGGACAGTAGGTGTTAATGTGGTGGGAGATGAGATGGACCCCTTTTTTTAGCCGCTCTTCGGGGAGCAGCAGCTTGGCTGTGCTTGGAGGCGCCGCTCGCTTGGAAGCTGCGCTGTAGGTTGCTTTGTGAAAAGCCTTACTCGGTTTGGGAAACAAATTTGTTAGGTGTTTAGAAGTTCAATTCCATTCATCCCAGGCTGGAACAACTGTTTCTAAGTATTTAACCTCCTGGAAGTTTATTTTCTCTCTGGATTATTTTTCTGCCAAGTGTTAATTTGAAAATTTGAAGGGTATTTGGTGTTTTTTTTTTTTTTTTTTTTTTTCGCTTTGGTGGTAGAGTATGAGGAGTGTTTTTCATTTACGTAGTCCCTGGCTATATTCGTCTAGGAATTGGGCAGCATTATGATCAACTTCCTCTTCTGCTGTTGCTATTTTAATTTTTTTCTATTATTGTCCTGCAAATTCTCCATATGGGGATGACCAGCCACTGACAGTATTTAGTCTATCTCTGTGTTATTTTTCTTATGTTTTGGTGTAGCAGATTCTTTCCTTGAATCAAAGTCTTCCATAGAAGAAAATAACAGGAAAAGAGAATCCTATATACGCTGCTGTTCAATGTTATCATGTGTTTTCCCTAACTATGGTGGCTTTCATAGAGGAGCAGATAACCTGGGAGAACAGTGTTCATTTGGGGCATTTCTTGGGATGCGGAGATGACATTATTCCAATTTGCATGTGTCAGTGTCTTTTTGGACTGTCCAGGGCTTTTAGATAGAGGTAATGCCCTTTATAGATCACTTAGGGTGAGAGGAAAATGAAGATGATCTGAAGGTGCGCTGCCTGCTCCTCAACGTGTTTGGTCTGAAATATCCTATACTGGGTATCTCTTTATATGTATCTATGATCTATAAAATCATATACTGTGTAGGACCTCTCAAAATTAAATTGGAATTCATTGTGGTTATGTTGTTAAAAAATTGCAAAAGACAGCAAGGAAAAACGGATCAAAAAGACTCTCTGTTCCATCCGAGCCTGTGTGTTAACAAATTGTCTGTCTCTTTGCAATGTGAACGAGAGAACAACATTGCCATTTTCTAGAGAAGGTGCCTACAGAGCCTTCGTAATCAGGAGGTGGTTTATGCTCATGCACTTTTCTCTTGCACCTTAATCCTCCCTGTCACTTGTTTGTGCTGTGCGCCGGCCCGAGACGGATGGGAAGTGTCAGTGTAAAGCTGTCCATGTGAGCCTGCTGGCCGGGCTCCTGGCAGCTGCGCCGGATGCTCTGTGCTTGAAGGCTTTGAGAGGACCACTGGCTTTGTGTCCCAAGTAGTAGATCATTTCAAACAGACTCAAGAATGCAAGTTTCCCAATGGAAGTATTTATATTTTTGGAGTTCTGGTTATCCCTTTTGAAGAATTTTGAGAGCTAGTTCAGAAAATCCAACACAGCTTTATGTTCTCTACCAGGGAAAGAGTGGAAAAAAAACAGTTGAAGCCTATGTTAGTTTAGGGGGAGAATAGGGCACCCAGAGACATCAGACAAGACCAGTGTTTAGTCATTATTTTATTTGCTGTTAATTGCATCTAGGTACCTTCCTTTGAGAAGCAAAAGATAACACAGCAGTCTTCCAAGGTCTTTGATAGTTGAGTGAATATAAGTTTAAAACACTGCCACTAACATGATTCCCAGACTATTTCTGACAATTTTAAGGTTACATTTACATGTCCATATTTAAGAAAAATACTATAGGAATGTAATGCCTTCTTCCTAACTATGCATCTATTCTCTAATATTTAACAATATATATATATTTTAATTATGCCTCAACTATACAGAATTAATTTTGATTTTTCTAAGGCTTGCAATAAATATTATCAGCTTAATTAGTCTAAGCTACTTTAGGGGTGAATTGCCTCTGTGTGTGTGAGAGAGAGATTGAAAGCAACCAAAGAGATCACCGGGCAATTAATTTTTGATCGCACTGGGCAATATTTGATGTACAAGATTGCCGTTACTTTTAAGTGTAAAGAGAGTTGAAGGATTGTTTTGTTATTGAGATTGTCCAGGGAAGACTATCAGTGAGCTCTTAAAATTATTCTATTAAGGAATTTGTAATTTTGAAGTGGTGGACTGTGACACGTGTTCACAAAAATGTAGGTATTCTTTACATAGCCAAGCCTTATGAACTTGCACAATACTGTTCTTTCATTCCAAATAAGGAGGGCAATTTTTTTTATTCAAAAAAAAAAAACTGTTTCTCTTATGTTGCTTATACTAAAGACCAATATTAGTGCTGATTAGACCCGTTTGGTGCGTTTTCTTTGACGATTTTACTGATCCACATTTCTACATTTGTTCCTGTGTTCTTCCTTAACCGCCAAGACTTGTTTTTTGTCATGCACATGGATTGTGTGTTTAGAGGAGTGAGGTTTTACGGTTTTATAACTTATTGCATGTACCACTATGGAATCTGGGTCTCTGACTTCTTGATACTACAATAATAATTAAAACCAAAGTAAGGAGCTTGGCTTAGGATAACACAATAAAAATATGAGCTTTTGAAAATGCTGAGAATCTGCTTGGGATTAATTAAAGAATGTCTCTCTGTAAAGAGAAGAACTTCTCAGATCTCAGATTTATCTGTACTTTTTGAGCCTATTTAATTTTTGTAACGTTTTACAATACATCTGTATCTTGTCTGTAGTGGTGTTCCTTAAAGCCAAGGACATTTTCATTGAACTTATCCAGCACCTTGATCTTCCTTTCCCATCTACATTTGGGGACCGTTTGCCCGTGTCATTTGGAAGGAGCAACTCGAGAGGCTGCTCCCGCTGCCTTCCCCAGGGCTGGAGATGTTGGAGGAGTCAGAATACCGAGTGCTCCGAGTGAAGCCCCTGGCTGTCCTCGTGCCCAGGGTTGTCTCGGCCCTGGTGCTGCCAAGTTATGGAGCAGATTCAGATGGATCCTGAGCTTGCTAGCGAAACATCTCTGCATTTTCTGCTACCGAGGGGTAATTTGGGCACTGCTCAAGACAATAGCAATGTAATATCTTTCTGGAGTGTTTGCCAGCTGGCCCAGGACGCCAGAGCCTTTCATTCAGTGCAGAACAAAGAAAATTGGCATGCTCAGAACATTTAAAAAATACATCTGTTTGGAACAGGAATGTTATTTCTTGCTTAGTTAATCTGCCACTTCATTACAAACATCCTGATGGAAAAGGAGCAAGATGGACAACAGCAAGTGTAAAAATTGGCAAGATTCCATGAAATTCATAAAAATTCATAACAGAGATGATATTAGATCTTTTCAGTACCATATCAGTAAGAGCTGTAGTTTAAATTAAATGACAGGAAATTGAGAGCTGACAGACTCTGCAGTTGCCTACTTGGCCATTTACAGTTCAACCAGTAGATCTTGATGCTACACAATATAATTAAGTGATTAATACTTAGCTATATCCATTCTTAGCTTTTTACCAAGGTTCTTTTAAGGGGGGAAAAATTGTTCATCTTTGTGAAAGATCATTCTCACCTGTAAAGTGACTCATTCAAGGTTGCCCAGGTTATATTAAGATTGCCCCTGTCGCTGTGCCCTGGTGTGGCCATGAGCTTGCAGAGGGAGGTGGTTTGAACCTCTTGTTTGCGTTCCCCAGAACAGAGCTTGTGCCTGAGCCTCAACCACCCTTGGGCACGAGTGTCCCTGTGGAAACGGGCTGGTTCCAGGTTCAAGCACAAAAGGGATCTGATGTCCAGGCAGGGCGGATGATCAAGGAATTAGGGCTCATGCACAAACTTGGCGAAGAAGAAAGCTGTCAGTAAAAAAGGATATGTGGCTGACCCAGCCACATATATAGAAAGCACAACTGAACAGCCTCTGATATTGTTCTCTAATATTGTAAATGAGAGAGGTTAGTGTTGTGGAAGTGCTGCTCGCTATGTGATGCTGAAGTGATGCTCGCTAGAGCTGTTTCAGCCATCTTTGTAGTGCGTAAGTGAGTTAATATTAGATCAAAGTGGAATTCCTGCATTCTTACCATACTTTGCATCGATATGTGCTCATATGCATCCTGAAGTTAGGAAGAACATTTCCCTGCAGGTCCCCATAGTTGTCTTCTGCTGTAAGCAGGTGGCGGGGGGACAGGATATGACAATCCCTCCCAATTAAATTATTCAGTGATTTCAAGCACTCACCTTTTCATTTCTTGTTATGCTTTGAAGCGAGTGGGGAGGTATTGCAGAACAGGAAGGCTACCTCTTACTTTGTTTGGATTTTTTTTTTTTTTAACTTTTAGTTTGCTCTGGTGCTCTGGCTTGGTTTTAATCAATCTTATATTTGCATGGTAAAAGCTTTATAACAACATTTCTTCCCTAGGATATTTATAAGCAAGAAGGACAAGAATCACTATACGCTGAGTTTACAAAATGGCATTAAACCACAGTCTTCTCTTTCTCTTTATTTATTTAAGCTGTTGGTATGGAAAAGTTCTACTGGTGCCCCTCACCCCGAGGTTTGTTTGTGAATCAAGTTCTAGTTGCTGCCCCTATGAGACTTCCCATTCCTCCGTGTCTCTATCAACATGGAGATAGATAGCTGTGTGCCACAGTGCACACAGGGCCGGTGTTCAGATTCAGTGCAAGAGAAACGCTGCCCCAAAGCCTTATTTTGGAGCAATTTATTGAAATAGGAAATCCAGAATTTATTTATTTATTTTTTACAGTCAGATGTTTCCTGTTGTTGAAATCTAGGGTGACTTTTCCCCTCCTGTAAAGGGAATAAAATTGAACTTGGGTCTCTGGTGGTGGAGCCCGTACTGGCCTGAAACAGAGTCCTTGTGTTTCAGTGCTGCTGTTCGCGTGCACATCTGCAGCTGGAAGGCTGGGCCCCTCCTGCCTATGAATCTTTAGCTATTTCTCTTCTTGGATACTCAGAATGCCAGAAAATCTCAACTCTAAAAATATGCTGGAGATTTTAACTTCTAGCTGTGTCTAAGCATGGGAATATTACTCATTTTTCATGGCCTATATATGTACAAGTTGAGATCACTAGTAAGAGTAGCAGTTTATATATTTTTTGGACCTTGGCTGGCAATGTGTGAAGTGGTGCCCAGGGGATGTCAGAATCTGTGCCCAAAGTTTTTCATAAAGACTTTGTATCAGTAATTTGGAGCATCTGTGAGCCCATGGCTCTGAAAAACGTGCTTGTGGCTGCTGCTCTTAACACAGAACCTCAGCATGTTCAGAAAAAGCAGAAAAGTGAGAAGAATCAGCTGGGCTACAGAAGAAAATGTAATTGATAATTGATGAAATAATTGACGAAACTGTGGAGTGGGGAAAGCCATGAAAGTGAAAGAGTAAGAGCTGATAAACTGGTAGGATTGTACTTACCATAAGGCAGAGGGAATTGACTCTTATCTAAACCTATCTTCGTCAAGTAAAACAGAGTTGGGAAATCAGGATATCTTGACAAGTAACTTAAAAGTGTAGGCAGAGAATACTTAAATGTGCCCCATCCAGAAAGCAATCTGTAAAATAGACTTCCTCTTATGTTGGGTAGATCAGGGGAATCTATCTGTCGCTTCTTCAGAGCAGAAAGCAAAAGCACATAAATTAGAACGTCGTTATTTTTGGTGTGTGTGAGGGCTGCTTATATTCTTGTCTCCAGATTTATCTGATACTAATTGTGTGTTTTGGACCATTTTTCTTTGGTTTAATAGTTTCACACCAGGCAGGATTCTTTTCTCTCTTTTTTCTGCAGATGGAATTGTGCTGCCTGAACTTGGTTAGGCTCTTTGGGCACTCTTAGAGTTTTGAGATTCCTAGACCCATCTAATATCTTTTATCAATCTCTCAACAAATTTGGAAAAAACAGGTGAGCTGTCAGGAGCACGGGCTGTGGTTTAGATTTGAATCAGAGCAGAAGATATCAGATATCTTTATATCTTTTCTTTATCTTGGATAAAGAGCTGCTGCTCTGGATTGTCTTTATTTTAAGCAACTAAAGAGTCACAGATGAGAAGGTTGGTGGCTCCTGTACGTTAAAGGTGGAGTAGTAACAAGGAGCTGGATCTGGAAAATACTTTTCTCTTGGGGCAGAGATAATGCACACAATCACATGCATATTAAAATGCAATGTATCTAGTGAATGTAAAGACTTAGTAATTGTCATTAAAGTGTAACGACAGCAACCCTAGAGATTCAGCTTCTAGTTTCAGTGAAATGTTTCATGTATATGCTTATACCTGTGTATGTCTCGTCGTTACTGGGAAGATGTTGTCACTGCTTCTACTAAAATACTTTTCAGGTGCCCATAGTTTGTTGTGTTCTTGTTTTTAATTGTAAAACTTTTTGGTTTCTGCGTGCAGATGAATGACTTCTTTAAATGCTCAGGTAAGAATCCTTGAGCTCTGCCTGCGTGAGAGGGAAACAAAGATGCCATTTGAATAAAAGGACCACAATAGGGTGCTGCACTGTTTCTGAACAGCATTCCTGTTACATACCAATAGGTTTGCATAGGAAAATAGGAAGGCTACTCATTTTACTGACAAAACGCTGGTGCCTAATGGGGTTTTTGATTTTTTCTCCTTTTCACTATTCAGCTGAAAATGATGACAGTTGAATGACAAAACTTTCTCCCATGGGTCCTTAATTCCATATTAAAAAAAAAAAATCTTTTCACGTGCTACTTTATTCTGGATCAAAATTGTGATTGCCAATGGTGTTACTACAAATGCTGTCCTCATTTAAAGTGCCTGAGCTCTGCAGGATACCTGGCCTGTGATCAAGCTCTGGAGGTAGAAGCTGCCTTCTTTGTTATTAAATATAACTTAGAATTTTGTAGGAGTCCATGAGAGGATCTGGAACGCAGGGATACAAATGAGAAGCTTGACAGTGGTCGTGCATGGGAGACAGCAGGGCAGACCTCGGAGCTTGGCCCTCTGTAAGAGGATGTGCCAAAATGCAGCCTTTTTGCTGCAATGTCTTATTGTATTCTGCGTTCGGCTTGGTCTGCCTTGCATATTACTGTAATGGTATGTGATGCTGAGGCTGTGTCTAAGCCTTTATTATTAAACTCTTATAACTCTTGTGGGATAAATGGTTTGTGGTTTCTCAGGACCACTTCCAAGGCAGCATGCAATCTCTTTTTACTGATTTCCTTCCCCCTCCCAGTTCCCCCAGGGAAGGTGGTTTATTGCTAAAGTCTGTGTTTTCTTGCTCTTTTTTTTATTCAGGATAAGAGTAATTATTAGTTCAGTTTCTTCGATTTCTGATCTGAGGCACAAGAATCCACGGATCTTTGCAGGGCGAATCTGTAAAAGACAAAAAAGGCTTTAGAGAGGGACTTACCATAAAGGTCTTAACTGCAGCTCTGGAACAGCAAGCACGTAGGTGAGAGCGCCTACAGACCAGGTACAGCCCTTGATGAAGTGTGGGTTATACTTGCTGTTCTGAGTCACTGTTGCCACTTATTTCCACACTGCGTTGTCACGGGTGGGGAAAGCGAAGCCGGGACAGCGTTTGCGTGCGACGCTCCCGTTCCTGGGTACGGCGGGGAAGCCGTGCGCGCAGCGGGGCGTCAGGAGCCGGTCCCGCACAGCTCGGCAGGGACGTAGCCGCGCGTGGCCTTGAGCGCTGGCCCTGCCGTGCTCGGGGCTCTCCCTGGAGCGCAGAACTTCAGCTCAGGCCCTGTTGGAACTTTACGTTCCTAGGCTTTCTCTGAGGCAGCATCAGTCCTTTTGATTCTGAGTCCTAGATAATTAATTCCAAAACAGGACAAATACAATGATGGGATATTCTGGGTGCTGTGTGCCATATGTTGCACTTGATATTCGCGCCCATTTAACTTGACAGATTCATTCACTCACTGTAAGGGGTAGCAGTAGGTAGTGTTTGGTGTCCAGGAGTGCCTAGGAGTGAGGTGCACAGTGTGCAGCAAAATGGGTAGTTCCTTTTGCCCCTGCTGAGAAATAGGGAAATGTGGAGGGGAGATCTAGGCTATGGAAAAGCTCCTGGTAACTGGCTAATAAAACAATGGAAGGGAAAGATGTGGAGAAGAAGGCTTGAGATAGGGATATAGAGTCAGTCCTCACTATTTCTGGGTGACTTACCTAGACCACGAATTAGCTGTGTGGTAAGTGGAACCATCTTAGCTTTGCAGGATTTATTACTTCAAAACAGCATCCAGGTGTATTCCTTCAAAAGCAAGTTCAGCTGCACGACCAATTTGGAACCTGTTGGAGCAGAGTTTGAATTTGTTTCCAGAGCATCAGTGAGTCTCTGCATGACGTATTGTGGAGCTCCTGTTCCTGAACAAAACAAAAATTCATTCTACTCTAGTGAGCTCTCCTAGGCCAGGGGCCTCTGTGCTCCAGAGTGGCTGTGGTAGGATGAACTCGGGTTGCTCCTCTTGGACTTGTTGGTTCAACTTCTGATGGTCGAGCTGGGGGTAGGGCAGAAGTGGAAAGTGACCCAAAGCCTAGGCCCAACAGGGCCTACTTAGCTCTCTGTTGCTGGTGAAGTGCATTTACTGCACGCACTGAGGGCTTTTAAAATAAGTGTTTGTGCCATCTTACCTCTTCTGATGGTTTGAATCAGCCCAGAACTACTTTTGGGTTGTGCTGTCTCTTTACCTCCTCTGATGGTTTGAATCAACTCCTAACTGCTTTTGGGTTGTGCTGTCTCTTGATTTCCTTTTTGTTTTTACTGCTGTAGCTGCTGAAAACCTGACTGCAGCTAAGGTGAAAACAGATGTATAAGACTGGCATTCCGGCGCGTGTCGCCTGAAGCTGTGCGTGTTGGCAGGCTGCCCGGCGTCACGTTGCACCGTCTGGGCATGGAGACTGCTCTTCAGCTAGGGAGGTAGAAGAAAAAAATACTTAAGCTCCTCTATGAAAGTAGGTAGCTGAAACATTAGAAATGTGTCCCTCGGACAAGCGTTTCTTGGCGCTTAAGGGATATGTTTTGCGTTGTATCTTGTTAGGTTTTATTTGCCTGTAAAGGATAGGCAAAAGAGATCTGCAAACAGAAACAGCGGATGGGGAAAGGCACTATGAACACGCTGAGCACACACTTGGCCCTGAAGAAAAATCTAGAAAACCAGGAGGATTCTGAACTGAGTGGTGACTGGAAGAAGTTTGAAGCTAGAAGCAAAGTGCTTGCTGTGTTCAAGGAAGTGGGACTTGGTATCTTTGCTGATAAATCAGACTTGCGTCAAGGAAATATTGATCTCTGGAAATTCCCACCGAAATAACAAGTTGCACTGGACTAGGCTGAATGTGAATAGCTGTTTGGGTGGGAAAAGGTTAACACGTGATTACCTTCTCAGCCTTCCCCACATTTTACAGCTTAATGTCAGAAATAAACACAGGGTTTTAACAGATCCATGAAATTACTTGACCAGGGAGGGGAATTTATTGTAATACAGGTTATTCATAGTGAATTTGCTGTTGAAGCTGTGAAACTAATGGTCACATGGAAAAGGGAAGTCGATGCTTCCTGTGGTTGTAACTTTTCTTGGTTTTGGGAGGAAGATAATGTTATCCTCTAATAAGGGGCTGAAACATTATATGATTGTTGCAGGCTGCAGTAATGGTGTTAATTTGGTGACTGCAATTCTTTTCAGCCATTCTTAGACAGGTCCTAATATTTGATGCCTAGTGTTTGAATGGGAGACATATTGGGGGAAAACGAATGCTTAAATCTGGCATAAACTACAAAGCAATGCTTTATGCTGATAAAAATCTCAATAGTTTTTTTTTTTGAAAGTAGAACCCCACAGAGGTTGTTCAGAATTAATTGATGGCAGATGAATTTACCATGGCTAAAATGAATTAAGCCCCTTGATATTTAGAATAACATAAAGATGTCTGAATTTAGCTCCCAAAAGAGGAAATACAGTTGTTAAGTCCAGATGGATTTTTATTTTTATTGGAATAAAATTTTGAGACTATAATCTTTAAAAAGAAATATAACTACCACAGTGTTGTATGTGAGATGGAACAGACCTACCTTAAAAAAATATTTTAAATCCCATTAAATGAACAGTTTTGCCATGTTTATTTCCAAAATTAGCTCTTCCTTTTTGAATTTGTAAGATTTGGGCAATAAGCACAAGGATTATGTGCAATATAGACCATCCAAGGGGTCAGTTCTGTTGTCAAATTACAGTCAGCTGAAATGTGGTAGCTGTCACCATGATGGTGTCTTGCCTAAATGCAAGGTGGTGCAGCTGGAGTTTTAACTTCTTTTCAGCACACTTGATCTGGTGGTGATGGTGCCTTGTGCTAAGAGCTTGTAGCCAGGCAGCTGCCCTGGCAAATGGATCTCTTGTTAGGCCTGAATTGCAAGGGAAAATTTTAAGGAATTCAGTCCATTTAGCCAAAGAGGCCGAGGCAGTTCTGCAACCACCTGCTCTGTCAGTTTAAAACTTCTCTTTGCATAGAGTTCTTCATTGTGTTAGTTTGCTTTTCCCTGTGTTTTATCTATTGGAAAGTTATTTCCAGCTTTAAGTTCTGGGCCCATTTCAGCTCCTCTGGCTGTGGAGTTCAGTAGTTTTGGTTTTAGTGTGGAAAGGGGATCAAAATGAACACTGAACTACGAGACAAGGAATTGTTGGTTTGTCTTAAGTAAAAACAAATCTGGAAAAAACATTTGAGAAATTCAGACTGTAATAACGTACAGCAGCTCTACTGGGAAAAGAATATGAAATCCTTATTGATCAGCTTTGCAAACAGTGTATAGATTGTGAGAGCAGTGTATAATGAGGAAAATGAATGACTAATGATGGGATCTGGGTGACTTTGGACCAGGTGAAAGCAAATAAAATTACAACAGCTATAAAGGTGGGCTCCATTGGAATGGACTGTAAGTCTTGGGTGGTAGGTGATGGACAAAAACTGTCATGGGGGCCATGGCTCAACAGGCTAATGCTGTCCTCGGATATCAAAATAAAAGGTTATTGAGCTTATGGAGCAGAAAGCTTCACTTTTCCTGATGCACACACTGCCTACTGCAAAAACGAGGAATATTGATAAAGTGAAACGCATTCGGATGAGGAGCCACTAGAGTGGTTGAGAGGTGTGGAAACCATGCCTGACAGTGAGAACGGTAAGAAACGCAACGGACTTGGCCTAGCAAACAGAATACCAGGGCAGGGTCATATTAATAGGGGAGTACTAAAACAGGACAAGAAAATGATAATAAATTTGATAATAAAGAGCTTTCAAGTCTAGCAGACAAGAACATATTATGATTCAGTTTTAGAAATACAATGCTAACCTTGTTTGCTTAGATATAAAATGAAAATATTTTCAACAAATAGTAACTACTTCGCTGGGTAATCGGGCTATGTTTCTCCAGCACATTGCAATGCTCTGCATTTGTTAGATGCTTATTGTTTGGTTGCTGAAGAAGTTGGTCTCTTTCCTGACGGAACGTAGCACAAGGGATTATTTCAGTAAGTTAAAAGGAAATGTAGAGCACTGCAAGAAACCCTTCCAAGTCACTTCTGTGTGTTGTAATGATGATGGGGTGTTGCTCAGCGCAGCTGTTGGGGGGCAAGTGCAAGGCACTTGCAGCCTTGCCTTTCTGCCCTGCAATGGCTCACTTTTTCTGCACCAGTACCACTAAAAACACCTGGAAATTTGGGCTAATTAATTTGTTTGTGCGCTACAGCAAGAAATAGTGCTAAGAAAAAGGGGAAAATGAACTTGTACTCTTGTGTTACAGATTCAGTGGTTCTTTCCTTTGACTCCGTTGGACATACAATAGGCTCAGGTACAACATTGCCTTCTCCTTCTCTCTCCCGCACCTCGTGAAAAGGCTTCTATGTAGCTGGACAACGTAGCCATGTTGGGAGGCAGGTAACTGAGCCACACGTCTGGCAACAAACCGTCAAGCCGAACTGAACAACTGGGCCCTCTGTTAAGGGCAGGCAAATAGGAAGGGTCTTTATGTGACACAGATTAAAATTTGAGACCCCTTCCACTGTGCGGGCCAGTGACCTGTACCCACTGTGTGTGCTAGTGGCACAGCCCGTGTTTCTTGTCTCATGTGAAAAGCATTAAGATGATGTCAGCCACCAACTGAAGAAAAACTGTTCCATGCTACTAGGAGAGTTTCTCAGCTAAACAAACACTTGAGTTATTTGAGGAAAGACATCAGGAATGCTTCCAGGAAGAAGAAGGCAAGAAGGCGAAAGATCTATAGCTAAACAAATAGGGCTGGAAACTCGCTTTTTGTGGAGGTTAACCGGCGTTATTGAACCCCAGGGCAAAGCCGGCCTGACCGTGTTTCCTTTGGAACCTGAGCACTACCTTGGATTCTATTGAACCAAAAATCAAAAGTTCTTTTGTGCTGGAGGCACTTCATGAAACCAGTAACTATCCATGTGGCTGTCCGTAATACCTGGGCTGTAGCCAAGGCATACCATGACAAGCACAATACTGCATAAAATGCAGTTCATGGGATGTGTGTAATGATACGTGGCGTGCAAGGAAGAGGCTAAGAATTGCTTTTAAAGCTGAAAGTCCTCTAGCACTTAAAAGACTTCTAATAAAATCCAACTGAAGATTTTTTTTTAAAATCTTGTTCGTTAGTCTTTACTGTTAGTTTCATGGGAAGTTTGCTGCCTTCCAACATAGCACCTGTCTGCTGCCTGCACAGTACAACAGAGCCCCTGCTACCTGACACTAACAGCGAAGCCTCAAAGCCCACCTCTGATTTACTAACCTTAGAGCTAGTGGTAGCAACCTGCTTTGTTTACAGCACCTCAAACGCTTTCTGCTCTCCCTGCGTTAGTGTCTAAAACCTGCAAACTGCTCTGTTGTGGGTGCACAGTCCAATGGGGGAGCGACTTAGGGTGCTGACCACAGAGTGGGCAGCACTTTGGGGGGAGAAGAGAACCTCTGTTAACTCCCTTCCTAAGAATGAGTGTCAGCCCTATGTGAAGTGGGTTGTCATTTGCCCCCTTCCCTACTGTGTAGGGGTTTCTTTAGTCTTCAGAAGTATCAGGGGAGTTGCGTAGGTCTGAAATACAAAATCTGTAAATAAAATTCAGGGGAATATTTTATTCTGATTGAAGGTGAGTAAGCCTGAATCAGCTTATCCTCACTGCTGGATTCAGCAGTGGTTGGTACAGCAAAGACCAGAATCTAATCTAGAGTGAAACTTTTAAATATTACCCACTACATTTCTTTTCCTAATATTTGTTTGGCTTCAAGTTAATTCAAAAACAAAATCGGCCCTAGCAATAGCTAAGGCTAGGGTTTCTATGGAATTGGTCCTAAATGCTGTGTTATGATGCTACTAATAGGATGGCAAAATTATTTATTTTATAATAAGTTGAATAATAACTGAAAGTGTCTTTTGGAGTACTGTTAATATGGAAGGTGGGAGACAAAGGTAATGTAAGCAGACTGTCTGGGTCTGTTTTAAAAACATTGGTCTTTGCCCTGCTTTGCTTGTACATTGCAACTCAAGCTTGGATTTGTTACGAATAACACAGTAAAATTTAACCTCTATTATATCATTTCACTGCAACAAGATTGAATTCTTCACTAAAGAGTTGTGAAGAAAACTCAGAGAAGGGAGGTTAAAATGTCTGAGCTGTGTATTTATTGCCTTAATATTTAGTACTCTCTATTAATTTTGTTAGAAACTTAAGCTTGCTCTAAACTAATATGTATAATAAGATGTGAAGATGTGTGGTATCTATCCAACTGAGGGATAGCTTTCCTTGTTGAACAGGAAGGAGAGAGAGAAAAACTGTGGCTCTTGTGGTTCCGCTGTCCGTCCCACCTCACCTTGCTGCAGACCCAGGAAAAGAGAGAGCCCAGAAAGAACTCAAAGAAACAATGGCAGCTCCAGGCCCGGCCATTCCTAGTAGGTGATGTTTCAGGTCGGGGTAAGAAGGGGCGAAAGCAACATCCTTTAAAACATAAAAATCACAAACCTTTGTATTAGAATTAAACAGCTATGAATCATGGTGTCCGTGCTAAGATTTCATGCTGTTTTAAACTAGCACACACTGTCTTTTATCTGAATACTGAACAATATCTTAGAGCTGATCTTTCAGAATTGTACTGTGTAAAGAGCAATGTCTTATCAAAGTTTCTGTATTTTCTCTGAATTGACTGTGGGTCTCCATTGCAGTTGAAATCTGTCCTGATGCATCTCAGACTGATCACACTTTTTAGCTGACTCTGGGTAAAACTTCTTAAACTACGTGTCTGGAAAACCGTCTAGCTATTGAGCTTAAACTGCTGGTTCACAGACGCTTACGAACAAGGCAAATAAATATGCTTGCAGTGAGACTGAATTGTCTGAATTTCACGCTGTGGTCTAGACTTCATGAGACCACATTTTCGTGATCTGTTTCTCAACTGTCCCTTCCTTGGAAAGATAAAATTTGAGCAGCGAAAATGTTTGATGTGCTGTCTGTGTTAGTGTTTCAGCTGAAACTAGTTCAGAAAGGATGGTGTCATGCTCTGAACTTTGAAGACATTAAGCAGGACACAGAGGGTGTTTGAGTAGACTAGATTTCATTAGTTTGCCATAGACAGCTCGTACTCGTTTCTTTTTTTTTTCTTCTTTCCCCTATAATTACTTCACTTTCTTGCTGGCAAATCAAACACTGGACCTTGACAGTCAAATTTATAACCTTGCTATTTTTGTTGAAGACTTTTTTCCTATCTCCTTTGTCTGAGAGTAAGTCTTTGTTTCCATTATTTTTGTTTGTTTTTTTTTTTTGTTTTGTTTTTGTTTTCTTTCTTCTAGGCCTCATTAGGATAAAAATGCCCCAAAGGTAAAACTTTCTAATCTGCTAATATGCTTCGTGTAAGTACTGGGATTTTAGATATATAGCAGAATAGCACTGCTTTCTCACTGTCAATGCAGCCCGAAGACTCAATGATTCTCTTTCCATGCAAAAAAATTTTGCTCAAATTGTTTGAGTATTTTAATTTGCTTGTTGTTTGTTTGTTTATTTTTTCTAATTTTATTCTTAACCCTTGATTAGTGTGACTTATGCAAAGAGAATGGATTTTAAAGAATCTAATTTAGGGCAGCGTATCTACTGAGGATCATGGGCTAGTGAAAGTCCATGTGGAAATGAGGCTCACTTTCTTGCTGAAACTTAGATGCTGAACATGGAATGATTATCTGTTAATCAGCTGAGATTTTAAACTTGCTCTTATTTAAGAGTGTGGTGTTGGCTGTGATCCCTCCTGCTAAAGTTTTGAGCTTTTTCTTTAGGAAAAGGTTTTAGAAGGTTTCTTGCTGTCTTAACAGTATATAGTAGGGATGGAATGGGTGCTTTGATGCATTTCTTCCTCCGCCCCCCCCCCCACCTTATTCCTTTCAAGTAGAGAATACATGTGAAATCTCATGCTTCTCCTGCTCATTCTAGTGATTTCATTCTGCAAAAAAATTTCTCATTTTTCATCTTTGATTAATGAAGTTCTGCTCCTTTTTTTTTTTTTTTTTTTTTTTTTTTTGACTTGCAGACTGTGGGAACTGCTTGAATCTTTGCCAGTTATGGTCATGTATTGATTGCATAGTCCTTACTTGACTTTGCCAGTGTATTCAGTATCATCATCTATCTTCCTCTCATCCGTGCCTCCTCTCATCCAATTGAAAATACAGCTGAGGAGGAGTCCATGTGCACATGCTAAGAGGAGGACTAAGGAATACTTTGAAGGAAAAGTATTTTAATGGGATTTTTCTGTGTTATGTGGCATCTCTCCACATCAAGTCAGTGCATCCTGTAGGTCACTAAAAGTCAATGTAGATTACTGTTTTGTTAATATTGTTCTTGACTTTTATTAGGAAACACGATACTTTCTAAAATAAGATTCTCTTGGAAGATTCAGTAGGTCAGTATTGGCTCCATTAGCCAAGTGAACACATGGCAGTAAACGAAATAACTGTTTATTTAGCAAAATTGCAGACTGGCTTTAAACAGAAGACTCCTTAGGAGGAAAAAGAAAAAAAAAGAAAAAAAGGGGGGGGGACATACTCGGTTCATAGGAGGAAATTTTTCACCTTCCCATTTGAGTCTCATAAATCTGGCTTAAAGCAGTTGGTTCCTTTTCTATCCATGGAGGTTGCTATAGTTTTATTATGAAAAATATTGCAAGATTTGTATGGTCTGTGTAACCAGACTGTACAAGGTAACCAGAGCCTTTCAAAATGTAATACACCAGAATGACCTCTTTTTGTTTTATTTTACCTATTTTGGAGGTAAGACAAGCAGGCAGGAGGCCTTCCTGATGGATGACCCCGTACAGCACTATCAGCAAGTGATTGCTTATTTGTTCTTCCTGTGCCTGGGGAATGAATAATGTAGTTGCAGTGTCTAATGAAGGAGACCTCTCTGGTGTATTGCTTTCTTCAGGCTGTAAAGCCAGGCCAGATGTCTTTGGGGGCCCTAATCAAGAATTACAGGGTAAAGAAAATTGAAGGTATGGAGCTGGGAAATTATTTCCTTTTGCTGCTAAATCTGAAGCAGTCAGTGGAATCCTCATGATTTTGAGTGTCACCAGAGCATGCATAGGTTTGTGACTGGACAAGCTCCCCTGCTATTAACCCACAGATTTGAATTTCAGTCTTAATAGATGTGAAATTTTTGCTGCCTATGTTGAAGTGCTCTACAGTTTCCACTAAAGTTTCTTTTCTCTTCTTTTTCTTTTTTTTCTTTTTTTATCTGTTTAGTATATTGTCAAATTTTAATTGTTCAGGCTGAAATGTTCTGTGCTGTAGTGAGCCTGTTTCATATTTCTAATGTTGTCTTAAAATTTGAAAGGTTTTTTTTTTCTGAGGGAGAAAAATATGAATTGTTTTGTTAACATCTTAAAAGCATTGTAGCTGTTCTAAAATCATAGAACCATAGAATGCTTAAGGTTGGAAGGGACCTCTAGAGATCATCTAGTCCAACCCCCCTGCACACGCAGGGTCACCTAGAGCACGTGGCACAGGACTGCATCCAAGCGGGTTTGGAAGATCCAGAGAAGGAGACTCCACAACCTCTCTGGGCAGCCTGTTCCAGGGCTCTGTTGCCCTCACTGTTAAGAAATTTTTCCTTAAGTTCCTGTGGAACTTTGGATGTTTTTCTGGCTGTTTCTTCTAGTTCTATTTTAGTGGCCACCACTAAAAAGAGGCCAGCACCATCCTCCTCACTGCCTCCCTTGAGGTACTTCTAGATGCTGATCAATGGTAAATGTTCTTTATAATTCATACTTTCATACTGCATCTCTAGGTGGAAGAAGGAATAGCATCAAGGAAGTTCCTGGGGAAATGAGAAATATAAGCTTGACTGTTTTGAGACTTTGAAAAGTCTCATTTTTTACACATATCATTGATATGTAAAATATGCAGATAGCTCTACAATGGGTTGGATGGCTAGACGTGTCCTAGGGCTGAGCTGCTAGGACCAGGCAGAGTTTTCACTGCAGCTATTGTGTCCACTTCCTCCGTGTATTTTTGGGGCAGGGAGAGGCCCGAAGCCTGGGCTCTAGGTCCAGGACTAACACTCGGGATTCTCTGGCATCAGGTGGAGGAAACAGCTGTTACAGTGTGTGCCAAAGCGGGGAAGTGGGAGCGAGGAGGACACTGGAACACTCAGGGCAGGGAATGGGCAGTCTAAGCAGGGAGGCTGGGATACGGCTGAGGAGCCCAAGTGATATCAATTCTGCCCCTTCTGATCTTGGCCTTACAAAGTTAGGATTCTTTTGGCAGTTATTTTAAATAGCTGTAGAAAATACGCTTTCATAGTCCCATTCCTTCACCAAATAGGTTAAAGTGAAAATCTGAAGGAAGGGATGCAGCATAAATCCTTGTTTGTCTAGTACTTTCACTGTTGCTTTGTAGTCCTGAGCAGTATTTGCTTAAATGTGGAAGAAAACTTTCTTTTGTCCTTTACAGTTGATCCATTGCATATGACTCTTTCACTAAATCTTTCTCATCTCTTGAGTTCTGACAGAGTTGCTTTAAATTGGCTGAACTTTTCATAGCAGTCCATGTGTGTTTTCCTAGTCTGAGGCATATGTGAAGTGTTTGACCCTGTTTCATTGCAGGATAAGTCATTTTACCTGGCCTTTGCCACAGACAGGGACCTTGCATATGAACACCGACCCCAGCCCCACTCAGAGGCCTCAACTCCAGAGACTGAGCTGCCCTGGACAGGATTAAATGTATCGGGGTGGTCTGAACTATTCCTGGTAGGACTTCTGTCTCCCGAGTGTCATAATGATTTCTCCGGGCCAAAGTAGCTAGAACTAACCTCTGCCTTCCCTCCTGTACTGCCTGTCTTGCGATTACCAATGAAATACAGAAAGAAATAGAGCTGTAGCATACTGCCCAAAAAAGCTTCAATATGTTTTCAGGTTTTATGAGCAAAATTATTGGTATTGTGTTTCTATGTAGCTAGATCTTAATGAAATAGTACTTGAATCATTGGTGAAATCACCTGTGAGTAGTGTACTTAAAACAAAGCTCGTGTTTGGAAGGCTAAAACTAGTGAGCTGACTTAATTCCTGAGTTGTTGATTTCAGATTAGTAAAATAAGGAGAGAGATTTTTTCCCCATTTTGTTTATGTATAACTATATGGCTTAAGATATAAAATAGAATTTTAAAATTTGTGATTAATACTGTACACTGTGTTTTGTGGTTGTCTGGGTGGTCTCTATGGAGTCTATAGATGCTAGACCACGTATTTCTCATTTGCTGCCTGGTGGCTGGATTTCTTTTGGATACTTGGAAGAAATTTTCATGTTTATGCCAACATTGAATTTGGCACAGACTCTGCATCATTTATAGAAATTGCTATGCTTGGCTGTACTTCTGTTTGTATAATCCTCATTACATGCTTTATTATGAAATTATTGTCAGTTATTAGGTTCTTACTCAATTCTGATCTTCCCTGAAATGTAGAAATACATCATGTTTTTGACCTGCAGAGACCCCTTGTTCTTAAAGAGCATGATGGAATTAATTTCCCATATTCATTCAGTGTGCTGCTTCTGTACATGCTACTCTGCCACTCTGTGAGCTGGGCTGTGCAGCTTCCTGTGCCCCCTGAGATGAGGCAACAGCAACGCAGTTGTTGCCGCAAGTCCCTGAAAGCGTGAGGCGTCCGGCCGTGAGGGTGACATTTCTTTGCTGCAGGAGTTTGTATACATTTCACCAGCAGCTCCTCTGCATGTGACATGCAAGGTGCCTGTCATAGTGATGGAGTCATGATTGTTTAGTGCATGTTTTCTGGTGCTTTGGTTGCAATAAAATGCTGATGGGTAGAAAGCCCAGGATGTTGCTCTCTAGTTATGAGGTGATGTTCCTTGTATTGCGTTTCTTCTTATATGGAGTCTTGGGAAGTGGGATATGTTATTTGGAATGGAATTAGGATGATGACATATTGTTCTATGACTGTAGTTTGGTTTTTTTTTTTTTTTTCTTTCTTTCTCTATTGCTCTTTGTTCAGGATGGATGTTTTGGGAAGGGATTAGTAAAAGTTCCAGCATATGTTTGCCCTGAATGAATACCTTCCTATGTGGGACACAATGGTGACCACAGTGCCTTGTCATGGCAGTGGGGCAGAAGAGCCTGGTCAACATGCAGAAGAAGCCCCTGTATTGTGGTGGACAAGCAAGAGAAAGGAGTGGTTTTAGTTTTTGCTGTGCATCTTATGTGAATTCTCAGAGCTTTATTTTTTTGTGTGGAGTATTTGATTTATGAGATTACGGTGTATTCAGAGATACTTCTACACAGGAGTTACTGAAACAAACTTTTCACTGGGAATATCTGTAATTCTTCCGTCTGACTCTAAGCCGCACAAACTCAGACTTTACAGTTTCCTTTCGAATGCCACCATAAACAACCCTCTGCTTGACCACAAAATAGTGAGCTGGAGCAGACTAAGAGTCAAGAGTTTAAAAGCCCCGCCATTGCAGGAGCTAGCAGGAGTCTTGCTTGTACAGATTCTTGGCAAAATGATTTTGACTGCAAGCAGAAAAACTTCATATGCAGTTGCATGTAATATTTCAGTAGCTGCCTTATTTACAGATATCTTAGTTCTAGCGATTTCCAAATGGCCCACACATCCTCTTGCTTTAATATTTTCTGGACGTTCAGAAATGTGTATTTGGTAATACCTTTAACAACCTATGGTAGCAGCTGCTCTCAATTGAAATTGATGATATAGCTATTTTTAGTAAAAAATATATATATATATTTTTTGCCCTTCTATAAGTGTGTTCTGCTTTTTGCTTTTGGTGCCTTTTGCAGAGGAGACACTTGCAGTTTTTGTGATATTATGTCCCTTGCTTTTGTTTTCCAGAATATGACAAACTGGGCTTTCTTCTGAACCTGGACTCAAAATTGTAAGTAAAACAGTAGGACTTTTCTTTGTTTCTGTATTCACAGATTTTTGCTGCAAACAACTTGGGTCATTTGGCTGGTGTCTTTGGAGTGGCTTCCTGGGCCATGTACTTCTACCTGGACCAACCAAGATCTGGGGCAATATTGCAGCTTCTTGCTTGCTAGGTTCTGCTGACTGGCTTGGATTGTGACACTGATAGCCTCTTGATCAATCATTAAAGAATTAGTGCCCACTTAAATCCATGTCTCTCTCTGCGCTAAGTATCCTGCTGATGATCTTCCAAATGAGAAAACGTTTATTAAGCGTTTGAAAGCAGAAGTGTGAGCTTGCAATTTATTGAGGTGTTAGGAGTTCATGATTCTGTTACAATTGGTTCTTTAGAAATGGATACGATCATTTATAAGTTAGAGTGGAAAGGACCTCAGTATTAGGTAACAGTAGTGACCCCTTGCTATGTAACAAAAAGCAAAGTGCAGAAAGTTGGTGTCCAACGTGTAAGACTTTTCTGCTTTTTGCCGAAATTGGTCAATTTGAGACTGAACTTCTAAACACTAGAGGTCACTAGTTACTCTGTTTCTGAGGTCAAGAGCCATGGAGAAATCTTGGTATTAGAATGACTGCTAGAAGTCTTGTGCCTCTGCTACTTAAACAAGACACTGAAGCATTCCAGTGGCCTCGAATAGCTTGAGTTTGCATGCACTGTACAATGTTTCCTGTTAATATAAAAACCATGCTTGATATTTTAGGTAGTGTCATTGTATTTATTGGGTGTAACATTAAAGTTTTAAATTCAGTCTTGCTAAACAGCTTGGAAATTCCCACAGCGGAATAAAAACCTTGAACGTGTGCTAGGGATTGTAGTGGGCAGTGAATGAGAGGGCCTCTGGGTAGGTCCTTCTCTTACTAAATAAAGAGGGCACATATATTACTGTAGTTGAGTTTAGTAGGGAAAAATGTAGAAGAATGTTCATGTTGGGAACTAATATTGAGTTTTCTAAAGGATCAGTACTTCAGTGTGCAGGAAGAATGTGTTCAGTTGGTCAATATGTCTTTCACTTACTGTAGTGACTGAGGGTTGTTTGTCGACTACTGTTTGCAGCTTGTGCTGGTTGCAGAACTATCTATTTCTTTGGAGTTTTTAGTATTGTGGCATCCTTGGGAATGTATTACAAGTGTATTGAGTTTAACACACCATGGGCTGAAATGATATATTATCTTCAATTTTATGTGTGTGGAAGCCAAAGCCAAGAGATTAAGCCAAGACTGTGGAGACCTGTTTTAAATGACTATCTTGGGGTGTTGGTAAGGGAAAAACAGTTTTAGGTTTTTCAGCAGAATAATTTTCTTTCATGCTACTTAACACATTTTATAACGCTGGTAGTTTCAAAACACAGACACCTCTTGACTGTCCACATTTGGCCTCCAGCTTCTGACACGAGTATGTCTTCTCTAAGCCACTGCTTCAGCCTTGCTGTACCTCTTCCTCCTGTGTTCACTGTCCTTTGCTCTGTTCCTTATAGCGGGTCCTACTGAGTCTTCCTTTTCATCATGCCTGTGCTACATCCTCTGTTTCTCTTCTTCACTGTCTTTATGCTGTCTATATCTATTTAGATTATAGCTCTTTGAGACATAGCCTGTTCCGCCTTATATTTTGGTATGAGGCCCAATGAACTTCTTGGAAGACTTCCAAAACCCTAAAAAAAGCTTTTCCTTAAAAACTCTGCATAACTAAAACTGTTATTTTTATTAAAAATGGTATTGTATATTCATGTTAACTATTTAAAAGATTATTTAAAGGTATTTTAAAAGTTGTATTACACCCTAAAAGTGCATGTTTTCTTCAAAAGCAAATCAGTCATGAGGTTAGCTTCTGAAAAGGTTTTTAACCTAAAACAGCATGCTTAAAACAAATGCAATGAACCTAGGTTAAGGGACAAAGAAAAGAAGTATTGCATGAACATGCTGTGTGTTTGCTTTTTGCTATAATTATGGGGTTTTTTTCTTAAGCAAAACATTGATTCTGCCCTTATAGAAGGGAAGATAGGTCTGATGACCTTACAGCCTGAATTATTCTATGATTTTTTTCAATAGCAAAAGGAGCTAGAGGAAAGGTGAAAATGTCGTTAAACATACTAAATAAGGATTATTTTGAAAGAAAGATGGATGACATATGAATTCTAGATGATTCTGTTGATGTTCTGCAAGTTCACCATGTGTTCAGGATACCAAATTCATTTTGTAAGTACATAGTGTGAATTCAGTAGAACTTAATCATTGAAATTCAGATTACTTTCTGCAACACTGAATCAAGATGGTACTATCATGGAAGCACGTTCTCTTTTTCAAAAAAGACGACCTGCCCAGAGAATTAAAAAGGGTAATATGTTCTGCACTGACGACTTAGTTGGCAGAAATAATTTCATTACGTCTGTTGTTTTGATATAATTGTTATGGTGGAATTTTGCCACAGATCGTAGCTCTATAGAGTTCACTTAATTGACAGCATGTGAGAATCTTATGTGACTTGAGACACTTGGGGCAACAATTAGGTTTCGCTCTTTTATTTTTTTTCTTAATCTTTCATTTGTTCACAATCTGTTCTTTACTGTTAGTTGATATAATTTACAGTATGACCTGGAGGATTAACAATATTTTTTTAACAGAAGTAGATCTGTGGTAAAACTTAAATGATCTGACTTGCTTTTTAAATGACATCATGCAAAAGAAATTATTTGATGTGAATAAATAGTATTATGTCCCTTTGCATCTTTATTTTTTCATCCATTATTGCTTCTGCAGTTTCCACCCTGTAGGTATCCAGCGCATATTATTTGCTTGCAATATATTTTGTTATGGTTACGGTGGTGAAATGACTGTTCACTGGTGCCTGTGCTTTTGGGGCAACAGGAAGGGAACTAATTTGTTTCCTTCAGAAGAGAAATCTACCAGAAGTCCTTGAGATGTATTTTCTTTGGGATGTATTTTCTTTGAGAATTGCGCCTCACTGCAGCAGTAAGGAGGGTGGCATTGCCACGGATTTCACCTGGAAGGGTATGGGACATGTTTACAGTATTGTACTAGAGCTTCATGGAAACAGCTGTTTCTGGCTGAAAATCTTGTTGCTGTGAGAGTAGAAACACATGGACTAGTCTGTCAGAAATGGGAATATCAAGAAGGAAGACACTTTGCTGCCTCTGCTCGGGATAACTCTCTAGGGAAGTCTCTTTGTTATTGAAAGGCAGCATGTTATCCAGGTAGGGACTGTTAATGTACTAAAACATGGCATGAATGGTAAACTCGGGGCATCTAAAGGCAACACAGTTTTCTGTAATAATTGCTTTCAATCTTAATAAAGATATAAGGATCCAAGAGGAGCGTATTTCTTAGTTGTGTTTGTACCAATCACAATGTAATTATGGAAATCAAAATATCCGAAATATGTCTGAAATATATAAACCGGTAGCTGAATCAGTTTCTCTTAGGTTTTCCATGCAACAGAGCCCCATACCACTTAAAAAGATGTAAGTATAAAATCTGTCACTTACTGGCTCTGTAGACCAACACCCTGATACCAAAAATATGATACCGTTCACAGGTCTAAACGCCTGGTGGGGCCCAAAGTTCCTGAACAATTTAAAGCCATCAATCACGTTAGTGATTCAGCCAGCAGATTACTAGGTGCCACCAAATGCCAGCATTTGAAGTTGCTTGCCAACATCCGTGCTTGGCAAAAGTGTTGCATGCTTTTATTATTATTATTTATATTGTAGTAGTTCTCTCAGGCTGGCCAGGTCCTAGAAATAGGTCTCATTCAGTACAAATCCTGAGTCATTCTCTGAGCAGAAACTATGTTAGCATTGAATGAAATGAGAATTCTGCAAGAGGATCAGCATATGGTCATTGTAGTTACATATTTTGTGGCTTTAATGCACATTTATTGAGGTCCAGGTGAAGGTTGCATGGTCATTCTTTGTTCTGTCACTTACTGCTTTGTGAATGCTTGATGCAGTGGCCTTGATGGTTATTTTGAGTCTGTCATGGCATCTTACAAATATAAATTCTTGTACATGTCAAAAGCTCTTTTTTCTAATAACCTGTGACGTGGGGCTGTTTTGCAGCGTTGCTGCCATCGTGTGATCTGCTCTCCCCCATCCTTTTACTTGGTGAGGTAGAAGCTAGTGACTGCTCAAACTGCTGCTGCTGTCCTCTTTTCAGACTCATCCAAAAACTATTTTCAGAGATACTTCTGTGATTAGCTTTGCAATTCGAAGCTTTTAAACACCAGCAAGAAAAATGTCCACTTGTAAGGCAGGATGAGATTTCTCTTTACCTGCTTCTGCAGCTAAGATTTTTAACATTCAGATTTAGAGTTGCCTGATTGAATGATTGAGGAGTTGTCCCAGGCATTGACTTGATTTGTCTGGGGTTGAGCCACTCCCTGATTAAGTTTTGTAAATGTTAAAAGATGTGCTTGAGCTTATGGGCAGCATTCGGTATACCGGAGATAAGTTCTTCACTAGAAGAGTAAGATAATCAATATTATAATGTGTGGGTAGTCTTTTTTATAGGTAGAAACACAAGCGTGTTTGTTGTTGTTGTTTAAAAAAAAAAAAAAAAAAAAAGTTACCTTTCCCAATTTCAAATATCACGGTTGACCACACTAGTATAATACTAAAATAGCAAATATATATTGTGCAAATATAGTGTATGTTTGCATTATGTGTCTTTTGAATTTGGGAGTAGTGTTAAAGTAAAATATGGAATATTCTTTTTACAGTCATCTTTCTACTAGACGTTTATTGAATAGATATGGGAGATGCCACAAAGGTTTTTAAATATTCATAACTTCAAACTTTGCTTTAAAAATAACAGATGAAGACATTGAGGTCTTGGGGAGGGGGGAGGAAAAAAGGGAAAGCCAAAAATAACAGCCTTCACCCTGCAAACTCAAATGAAACTTGATCTAGACTTTGAGAAGACTGTAAAAATGGAGGGAGTTTGGGCTGGGGAGAAATGCGCAGATTGGATTACTTTTGTTTGTTTAAATTTCTTCCCTTCAGAGCTCTAATAATGAAGAACTGAAATGGAGACCCTTCCCCTCATTTTCTTTCTAGGGTGGGAGGTTGCTTTGAAAGTATGCGTGTGTCTATGTGTGGTACTTTGCCATTAAACGCTGTAAAAATAAGCAATAAACTTGTAGGAATGCTTGGCCTTGCTGGTGCCTGCTGCTGTGGGATGTATTTGTGCCCCATTTCCATCCCTATTGTCTGTCTGTATTCCTACAGTTCGGTGGAAAAAAGGAAAAAGTGAGAAATTGCAGTGATGTCCCTTCCTGTCCAGACAGGAGTGTAGCGTTTGTCACTGCCTAAATGATTGGGTTCTGTCTGTCACGAGCAAGTGTCCCAGGACTTCCTCAGCAAGATGATTTCAGTGCTTAACATGCTCTGCAGCACTGATGTTTTCCTGGAGAGGGGATTTCTTGCTGTTTCATTTCTTCCTTTCACTCGTAGTTCATGTCCTCTTGCCTCATGGGTTCCAATCTGCACTAATTGTTGAAGCACTCGAGATACTTAGGAAAATGAATCCCAGCTATTCAGTGATTCCTTTACCAGCCTGTTTTTGTCTTTTCAACTTCCTGTGTTTGTTACGATGTCATTGCCATCCCAATTATTTGTTTTCTTATTCTTAATCCTTACAGTTTTCCCAGTTTTGATACTTTGGATTCCTAACATGAAGCTCTCTTGTCTAATTTTGTGATACCTATATTAGATGCAATCACAGCAGATAAAAAAAAAATTAAACACCGGTGAACTCAGAATTCCTAGCTACTTAGAAGTGAATGATTACTTGATTTGTTCTGTGCAAACAAAGTAAATCCTAAAAAATGTATATGTTTGATACTTTTAAAGGGGCCATTTCCTAAAGCTGGAAGTAATTATGTACCAAATCATTTGGGAAAAGAATGTAATGTAAAAAGATATGAATAATGAATAGCGGGGCATTGTTAAGAGCAGGTTTCTATTTGCCCCCAGTAAGTTGTTTCATTTAAAGAATGAAAAAAAAAATCATAGAAAACCAGAATTACATAAAAGATAAGTCACAACAGTGATAATGTATTAACAGAAAAAGTAGAATTCTATTTACAGGAAAAGCAGAATTGTTCAGTAAATATTTTTTATATAAATTTTTTTTTGTATTTTGTATTTTTTGTATTTTGTATTTGTATTTCTCTTTGGATGAAAAAGAATTATATGCCTTCCTTAAAAGCAACAACAAAAAGTCGAGCAGCAGATAGTAAGTGTATGTGGTTTTGAATTGCTCTGGACAACATTCAATAGTTTTTAAAAAGTAGCTGAGGGCTTTTTGGACTGCTAGAGATCATTAATAAATCTTCAAACAGCAGGGGAACTCCATATTCTTGGCAGAAAGTTGATGTGCCAATATTTTAAAAGGGAAAATGTGATGACTCATAAGCTTTTCAATCTATTTTTGATCCTGAGCACTATAACATACTGGCCAATATGGGTTTCCACCAAAAAAGAATTAAAATTATAATGCTTATGATTCCAGGCCATGTACATATGCATAGGAAATGTTATTGTTAAAGGGACTGTTCTTTGGATGAATCTCCATGATGCTTAGACACATATTTGCCGAACACACATGAAATAGGAATCTTTCTTAATGTATTTCTTTTGAAATAAATATATATATGGGACTGGGTTTGTGCATTTCTTTTTTTTCTTTTTTTTTTTTTTTAATCAGTTAATCTGAGAGTGTAAAAGCTGTGGAGTCATAAAGAAAATGCTCAGATTTCTTTTTTGTCCCATTGTCTGTAAGGCGGAATACTTATCTTGTATGTGATGTTTCACTGTGGTAGAATTATCCTAATGGAGTATGTATATTTTTTTCTAGATTGATATACTCAATTAGCTTTAGTAAGATTCCTTTAACTGTTTTTTAAACAAATTTTTTAAAAGTTATTGCCTACATAAAAGGATAAATTTATTTTAGAGGCAAAATCTAATTTAGGAACTATCTGTAAGCTCATCAGTGCCTGGAGCCTGTCCTGTTGCTTTTCCTTCTTGGGAGGAGATCATGTAAGAAGCCACATTGCATGTCATTTCTTAAGAAAACTATTCTGAAAGTGAGACATTAGACTTATTAGAGGAATTATTTAAATTTTGCTTGGTTTCAGCACTTAGCTACAAATTTTAAAATAATTTCTATTGAATGTATATCCTCCTATAAAGACCCTGTCTGCTGAATAACTTATGATAAACAAATAAATACATGTCATTGCAATGGATTGAGATATCTAAGCACAGGCCAATCCCAAAACTTCAGGTAAGAAATAATTCATGTAAACTTCAGCTGGAAATATTGTTTTGAGACAAAGAGATGGACCAGGTGCCCCATTTTACTGCTTCAGCATAAGGACCAAATTGTTTAAGCAATTTATTGCAAGGACTAGCTTTGTATGGGACTATGGCTTTTGGTATGTATTTATGCTAAAACATTGGCGTTCATCACCTCATCTTTGCCATCGATCGTAATGAACATAGTTGTAACACATTTTATGGAAATAAACTTTTGTTGTTTCATTGCTGCTTTTCCTGATTTAAAGCCCTGACGGTACCAAACAGCTTATCATTAAACAGAGGCAAGGGTTGTCTGTGGAGGTCCCAAATGCATTAATGTGACTGCATCTGCCTGGCCTGACAGCCTTCCTCTTGAAGGCCAGCCCTGTTCAGCCTCCACAGACATATACTTCCATTCTGTTTTCCCTTGGAAAAGTACTAGGGAATCCTCCTCTGGCCATTCTAATGGTAGAATGGGAATCATTTTGTCGAGGATGCGTTATGATGTTTGTTGAACCCGCTTCTGAGGTGTGACACTTGCTCTGGAAAACGCTCTTCTTGGGGTCTCTAGACACAGGTTAGTTGTCAGCTCCCCCCTTATATCTTTCTATACCTGGTGAGGACAATTTTTGAGCATAGTGTATGTAGGGACAATGCCTCAATCTGCCCCTGAACTTGTGATACATGTTGCTGTAACGTGACCAGATAGAGCAAAGTTGTATGGTTGGTAAGACCACAAATAAAACTTAAGGTTGTGTGTTAAGTTATCAAGACAGGGAAGAGTTGAGTGGAATAAACACATACCAACTTTCCGCATGCTGGAGAAGGACACTAAAATCAAACAGTGCTTTTAATAGCCATGATTAAAATCTCTTGGTCAAGAAATCAATATTTCATCTATACTGAAAGAAAACGGGAAACCCTGCTGCTGTAGTTAAGAATTGCCTAAAAGGAGAAGCTGGGATGGTGACCTGGCAGGCAGTGCTACGCTGTGAAACCATGGTCCATAGATTTTTACAAGGAGGATAGGCTAGAAGAACCAGATTCTTTTTATTTTATTTTATTTTTATTTTTGTTTTGTTTTTATGTTGTCTAGCAATCTTTTTGAGTCAGGAACTCCGATCCATATCGGATTCAATGCTGTAGCCTGTCATGAAATTCAGGTTCATGTGATTTTGCAGCGTTGCTGAGTTCATGAATTAAGAATCGGTTCTGCTGAAAAGTGAAGCCCCTTTTAGTGCCTAACCTTGGAGCACTCCTTTAGCCTGTCTAACCAGGCAAGTCAGAAAATGCCCTCCATGTGTACAGTTTTGGAACCCATGAAGAGCCTCCCTGAACATCAGTCTGAAATATTAAGAAAGTTGAGGATCATGCAGGATGAAAGAAGGTCTGATTACTTGGTTTGTACACAGTTTTCCTGTGACAAACTTCATTCAGGTCTCTGGCACATCGTTGTTACATGTGGCAGTTTGGATGTTGGTTGGATGGCCTTTTTGGGCTAACAGATGCGCTTTGAAGTTGCTCTTTGAAATCATTTTAGTAGAAGAACTTTCCCTAGAACAATATATGGAGTAAACAGGGTTTTCATCTGGGTGGCTCTGCAGCTGTTCTTACCATTAATTGTTCTGGCTATTCTTTCTTATTTGCAGTGACTTGGATTTTGTTAGTGTTTGTCACCATCTCTACAAATGTTCTTCCAGTTTGGTATTACTATGTGCTATTTCTGGAGGAAATACTTTCCCCTCAGTATATAGCTTTCTGCTTTTTAAGACTTCAGTGTGTACTTACCAGATTAATTGATGTGTGTTCAAATTCACAGCATCTGTCTCTAATATATGTCAGTGAAAACAGCCTGCTTTGAACTCTGTTACTTCAGGAAGAAGAGTGAGAAAACTCCAGGCCTTTGTGGCTGTACAATTGTAAAATTACTGTTAAACCACATCCCCCAGTTGTGGACAAGTCTCAGCATACCACCTAAAACAGTTTATTCACTGACCAGCTTTTTTCTTCTAAATGTTAATACAGCACAGGGAATAAAATGAAAAATAAATATGTAAATAAAGCCCTTGCCATATCCAAAGTCCTTTTATTTTTATTTTTATTTTTTCCCCCTGATTAAAAGGAATTAGGTTTGTTATTCCTTAAACTGCAACAAAGTTATCCAAGAAAGTGAGAAAGGAGGGTGTTTTGAACTATTTTTATTAAGATTTGCTATCAGGTAGCTAAGAGAAATTTTTTTTTTCTTTGAGTGAAATTTATTTCCCTAAGATTTGAGCTAGAGAATCATGAAGGGTTAATATCATGAAAGGCCTTTGTAGGGAAATAGGAATGGCCAATCTGAAGATTCACCTACTTCAGGACTTTGTGTTGGGAAGGAATCAGTGGAATTGTTTGGCGAACAAGAAAATACCCAACTGTGTGAGATGGTTTTTGCCCTGGTAGTTCTCCAGGTGCCAGGGCACTGTAGATTTGGTGTTACTGAGTTTGAGATGAGTTTAGAACTTCAGTATCTTTTGTTCCGATTTATACTTCTGACTTCTATAGCATGCTACATAATGAGTCCATCTGATTAACTGCGTGTCATAGGAAGAAGTGCTCCTTCCTCTGAATTTTCCTGTTCTGAAGATCTCTTTGGTATCCCTAGTTCTTAAGATATGATAAATAATAAGTCGCTACTAATCTTTCCCTTCTCATTCTATTGATGTAATATGCTTTTAAACCTAGCTAAATACTGTAAAGTTTCTCTGAAATAAATATGCGCAAGGATGGTTGTGTTCTAGAATGAACTACTAAATTTTTTTAGAAATCAAGATTGATAGGCTAAATCATAACTGATTTTGTGCTTAAAACTGCAACTGATTTTGTGCTTAAAACTGCTAGATGCTAGTATTTGTTCTTCAGATCGGCTAGTCTTTACTATATGCAGGTTTAAATTAGGATTACAACTATGTATCTCTAGGAAGTTACATTTGTATGTATTTTTTCCCCCCCACTCTAGCTAATTCCTACTAATTTGAGCAGGAGATTCCTGAATTATAATTGGATGGAGTCATTTGTCCTAATTTCTTTAGCACTTCTTTGTCTTTTCCGGACCTGCACTGCTTGATTTATTACACTGCAAACAGAAGATACTGTTCCTGATCCAAAGAAAGCACTGCCAACTTTTAGGTGTAACAGATGAGGGTTGGTGATGAAGACCAAGAGTTATAGCAATAAAAGCATGACATTTCAGTATATTTTCTTACTTTGCTTCGTTGTGTGCAAATGGGATGTGATAGGCAAACAGTTTTTTTCATCAGGCTTTTAATTGACTCACTTTTTTATGGCCACTGTGCAAGTGGTGAGTTTTGAGAGGTATTAGAATAGGGGATCACTGTATCTTATTTTTACAAGGTCTGAGTTTAACCTCTTTAGTGATTATGGAAATAATTCAGATACTAATCTCTCTATTAACTGCAAAGGCATTTCCAAATAATAAGTGACTATTGTCTATTATGTCATCTTTGTCTCTTATTTGTTTAAAAATAAAATCCTGTTCTTATTGAGACGGTTGGAATAAATAGAAAATATACTTTGAGGAATGATGCTTGATTACCAGAAAAGTACATTATTTATAAGTTCTAAGTTTCTTTATTCAAAGATTATTTTTTAACTAATTGAAAAATCAGGAAGAAGTTATTCCTTTATTTATAATTTCACATTTTCTACCTTCAGAGAACAGCTGTCTTGTGTGAAAATCAAGTTTGTATAATTCATCCATTTTGTTTAGTCTAACAATTAGTATTTAAGCCAGTTGCTTTCTCCTTTCCCTCCTTCCTTTTTTAAAATTCTCAAATGGTGTGTTTTCTCTACTCATTATCCATATCTATTTGAATACTTTTTTTTATTATTATTTCATCTGTGCTGCTAGTCTTTAAGGTAAGGTGCAACAGGAAACATTCTTAAAAACAAGTTGGGGAAAGTAGTTTTATAACTCGGTATTTAGTTTGCTGGCAACTTTTTGTGCATAGGGATGCAAAGGCTTATTTAGGAGGTGATATAAGATTATTGAGGTTCCAGATTGCCCTTTTTGTATTGCAGTGCTGTTGCATTCTTGGTGCTTTAAGAGATGCTGCAATGATGTAGTGCTTTGTGGCAAAGAAATTGCCTACGACTGTATTTTTGGAGACGTTTACGAATTTTGTACTGTTGAGACTAATTTGAAATTCCTTATTCTGCCTAGTGATTTAATTCCAGGGCAGGAATGTATTTTTCTATTATGTCAAAGACCTGAAATGGAATTTAGTAAGGAATGAGAATCCTCATGTTTTGGTGGATGGAAACCTCTTCAGTGTGTTTGTGCAAAGATGATTTTTTCTCAAAGGGTGAATGACATTGCCAGTTGCATTAATGGGGTTTTGGCTTTCAGTGTCCCTGCATCTAGCATGTGTTTCCCAAAGAAAACACTGATGCTGCATCTTGCCTTCATTTAAGGCCATGGCAGTGGGCTGCAGGTTTTAATAGAGTATCTTCAAAACTTTGTTTCTCTGAGATGGTTGAATGTAACCTAATCTGCTTCAGCTGGTGTTCTGGGATAGTCCAAACAAATAAATATAAGTGCCTGTTGATCATCATCTCTATTAAGAAATTAATTTTGTGAGAAGCCACAATTATTGGTGGAGAAACAGAACAGGACATGTTTTTTTAGTATGGATCACATCTTTTCCCTTTTCAGAAAGGAGGAGTGATTTGGGCCATCTTTCTTCCTATTCAGTCATAGAGCCTCCCTGAGGAGTTTGCTTACATACTGAAGCAAAAATTGAAAATATTTACATCTATTTAGCTGGCAGTAGTATGATAGATGCATTTCCTGTCTTCCTCAGTATAAGCATTTCCTTCTCTCTTTTTCAATCTTCTCATTCCTTTTTTTTTTTTTTTCCCTTCTTCTCTTGTTTAGTTTTTCCTTAGCTGGAATTAGAAAAACAGACAATATCATATAATCAGTTCATGTAGTTCTTTTGAACCAAAGTTTGGAAACTTGTAATAGAACTATTGTAAAAGTTGCTTGAACTTCTGCTGCAGTGTTTTCTCAACCGCGTTACACTCCTGCCAAAAGTTCCAGTCATGCAAAGAGAGGAAGGTTCCTCAGCTCTTTGCGTTTCCATAGTCTCCTGTGCCCAGGGGGATGCTGCCTGACAAATGCCATGAGCATGACTCAGATGTGCAGACACGTTTTTCAGTCCTCTGCTGTTTCTGGTACATAGGCAGTGGCTACTATGCGTGTTTGCTCAGTTAATGACCTCTCTTGTGTTGTGGCTCTACAAGGATAGCTAGAGAAGGGTGAAAAGAACTTCATGGACAGACCCACCAGGGCTGTTCTTCCATGCTTCTATGTGAACAGATAGTATTTGCAGTGAGGCTGAAGAACTGTAACGGAGGGGAGAATTCATACAGGCACTTACTTTCTCATCCATCTCTCTAGTAGAGATCTTTGCCAAATGGAAAGGCAGACTTGGTTTATGGTTTTAATTCAGGGTTTTTCCCTCTCCAGTGCGGTTATATGCTTCACAAGGCCATGAAAGTGGCATTTTATTAGGCTATAAATGCTGTATAGATCTGTGACCCCTTGATATTAATTAAATACACTCCACGTTCTGTGGCTCTGCCTTTACTAGCATCTTTGGAGCAGTACTGCAGTTTTGAAGCAGATCCCACAATCATCTCTCTTACTGTGCAGTGGTTCAGTTCAGATACTGGTTTGGAAATGTAGTTCCTGGACATCTTTCAGGGGAAAATAAACTGAAAGCTTTATACCAGGTGTCTGCCAAATGCACTATAGCACGTAGCCATGGGCATAAGGGTCCAAGCTAAAAATCTGTCCTACGGCCAACTGTGATCCACATAGGTGTTGGTTACCGCTGGCCCAGGGAGCCTGACTGAATCCTATCTGAAGTAAAATACTCCAGAACCTCCAGTGTAGACACAAGGATCTCGGCATCAGCTGCTCTGATCCTAATGATCTGTTTTTTTTTTCTTTTATTGCTAACTAATATTATTTAATTATGACTTCACAATAGCCGCTATGTTGTAAGTGTTTTTCATCTCAGGTTATTAAATAGCATCTCCTGTTCATTCTTTCAGTCTTCTGACATATGCCAGTACATATCTTTCATCTGCCATCGAATACAATAGTAACAACAAGAGAATTCGGTCTTCAGAGAAGATGATGTCAAACAGTTACAGCTTTTCAGTTTTTACAACCCACAATGTAAATTCCACATAGAAGGCTAAGAGACCAAGTATATTTGTTCCTCAAATTAAATTCAGTAATTCAAATTCATAAGCTTAGTTGTGGGCATTATTTTAGTAGCCTGATCACTGAATTTAGTACTTATGTCTTCTAGATTCATTTAGATTGCACTCCTATGAGGTTGACATGCTATCGCTGATAAAGGCATGATAAAGGAATTTAGCCTGGTGAAACTTTCATATTTGGGATTTTAAAAAGATACTTGTTTGTCAAAAGCAAATAGATGGAAAAATCTTGTTCCTTTTTTTCTAAATCTTCTGAAGGCAGCTGGTGCTCTAACTGGACCAAACTGGAAAACTGATAGCCACAGAATCAGAAAACTTAGGCAAAAATTGTGTCCCTGTCCACTGGAGAAGAGTTGTTCGTTGTTGTTTTTAAGGCAAGAGTCCATTTTCTTTTTAGTGGAATAAGTTAATTGCTTCCTTTACCTTTTTGCAGACACATGTTTAAAATTTGCAATGTTTACAGTTGTTGACTTTGCATTGTAACTTTCATTCTTTAAGATTTGTTATTTAAATGAGCTTATCCTGTGCAAAATCTGCCCCAAATTTAAGGGCCCATAGTGTCATCTAATTATATCTATGGAATGTAAGCTCTTGTAATGCCTCATGTTCTAGTAATTTTTCTGGCTGCTTTTGCAGAATGTGTGTTCAGTAGCTCTATTTCTTCTATTTGGAAATAAATATAATTAGAGAAGAAGAGATTTCTTGATTGAAAGTAGAAATTTATGCAACACTGTATTAAGTATATTATGGTCAAATATGGAGGAGATGCTTTTTCATGCATTTCCATGGGTTGCTTTTGCTGCAGAACTGTCTCGCATCCAAAAGCAGTGTGATTTTTACAGAGCTGACTTTGTTAGAAATAAGTGTAGTTTTACACCGCACACCTCTAGCAACAGCTTTATAAAGCATGAAGTTTTAAAATCTGCTTTATGGAAAAGCAACCTGTGAATGTTTCAGAAATTCAAAGCAAATTTAGATATCTAAAGTGATGTTAGCTTGGAGAGCTTTTTGAGACAGCAGAATGGCAGAGAGCAGCCTTATTTCAACATTTTGTTTTGAATCATACCTAAGACAGGCTTATAATTATGAGCGCACTGGCAATGGCAACATGTATAACCTGGAGAAACCAGATGAATAAAAATGTCCAGGGACAGGTTTAAAGTAGAATTCCCACTTCTAGTTTTGCATAGCTGCCTGACTCAATATGCAGCTAGAGAGAAGGAGAGGAACAAACGCTGAATGATGTGAGGTGGCAGCTACAATTGGCTTACGAGAAGTGTTTTGCCTGCGGCGCCCTAGATCATGAACTTTATCACATCCAAGAAATGTTAACAGCTTTGCCCCTTGGGCTTCAGTAGTTCTGAGCATCTTTGTGGTTTTGGTAGTTGACAGCTCAGTCCTCGGCAGGCCGCGCTGGTTGCCCCTTCCAGATGAGTCAGACGCATCAGGCCTTCAGCCTGCCCTTCTTTTACAACATGCACCCATGGTGGGTGCTTGAGTGACGTTTTAATTTGATAATGAAAGCACCATTAAGGCAGACGAGAGAAATGCCTTGTGTTTTGTGGCATAAGGTATTTTGTGGGATCTCTGAGGTCACTTGGGAACGGCCTGCTATTGAAATAGTTACACAAGTTTGCCAGCAGTGACTCACCGCTGTGGTGGTTACAGACAAATTCCAGTTACTCTGAACTTCTTGATGAAGGTTTTAATATTGGTGATGTGTCTATCTTGTTTAAATGCTAAAAATCCAGTAATATTTAAGTTCTCTTGATAAGGGCCTCATTTCCCTGCATGTCTTCATCTCTGAAATGCTGGGGTGTAGCAGTGAGATGTGATCCCCATTGACCGTATTAGAAGGGGATATATTCTAGCACTGTTAAAATGTTCTGGGTTATGAAAAGCGTAGTAATGCTTGTGCAGGATTTCTACTTGTCTCTCTGGGGTACACAAGTTGCTTGATGTCTCTAAGCTACTTGAGAACTTCTCATGTTGTAAGATACTAATGAACAAAAAGCCAAAGTATTGTGTTAATGTTTCAGTAAGTAGTGTTAAATTCTGTTCTGTCAGTAATGGCAGTCCTTTCCTTGCTGTGGCTATTTATAAGATCCTTATTGGAGTCAAAACCACAAATCATTCGCAGCAAATCTTTGAGATTCCAGGCCCTAACTTCTTAGGAACTTGCTAATCTCCCTTGTTTAGAAATACGTATTGTAATATCATCTATGGAAACCAAACAAATGGGTTCCTGTTGTGCTTGACAATGCATTACATCTGTATCTCTCCTATGTATTTAGAGAAATATAATCTCTGCTATAAATAAATGACACTATACAGAGTCAAATATATTGCTCTGTTGAAATATTTGACCAAAATCATACAGGAAACCTTTAACAGAACTAGAAGTGGATTCATGTCATTTTAAGCTTCTTCCAGGACTTTTTGTGTATAAAAGTCTTAAGATATGGAAATCCCAACCTAAAATAACTTTTTATTTTGTTTTGTTTACATTCTTTTCTAGGTATTGAAAGCTTAGATGACTACTGAACAGAAATAGGCTACTCTTTTTGAGTGGTATAGACTTAGGAGTTTTTGCAGTGCGTGTGGATAATCATAAAGCTAAGCGTCCAGCTCAGCAGCTCCCTGGATCTGCCTCTTTATTCAGCAGAAGTTTGCTAGGTTGCTGGAAGCTGATATTGTAGCACATGTTGGCGTATTTGGAAAAGAAAGCATGATTGTGATAGCAATGGCCTCTCTGAAACAATTTTGTGTTTTTTCTGAGTGGATCTACATTATGTACTTCATTTGTTTGTTAATGTTGATATGTAGGGAAAATTCCTTTTATTACATGCCTACTGTTATCAAAATGGTGCAGTATATACATTTGAATACA
This sequence comes from Tinamus guttatus, assembly GCF_059628265.1. Lineage (NCBI taxonomy): Eukaryota > Metazoa > Chordata > Aves > Tinamiformes > Tinamidae > Tinamus > Tinamus guttatus. The sequence goes on from NW_028288776.1 coordinate 5,957,423, forward strand.
TCACCTCATGGTGATGAGCACTTGCAGTCTCCACTCAATGTTGAACGTGTAGCAGTAAACACAACTTTCTGAAAGAACAATATTTCTTATACCATGACTTGTTTGAAAGCTATCTTCTAAATAATATTTCCCTGGAGTTTTTACCTCTTTCATACTCCAGAAAAAATGACTGAAACAAGTTGTTGATTTTAATTTATTCCTTTTGAAAGGTGGAAGTCTAAAATAATATCTTTCTGTTTTTCTTCCAGGAGGATTACCCTCCTAGTACCCTCCTTGGGGGTTAGTGCTATTTCAGTTATTTTTGAGCCTATTCTCTGTTGTTCTCCTGTGATACTATAGAGCAAGAAATAAAACCATCTGTGTTTTCTAGTACTCCTCATAGCTACTTTTAAGAAGAACCTATAAGGACAAATAATAAAATGCCTTGGATGACTACCCTTACTGGTGTAATGTTCCACTTGCTGGGAGAATCCTGACTCTTATTTTTTTCACAGGCCTCCAGAATTGGCATCAAAATATGCAAATTTCTCTGAAGGGGTGTGCAAACCTGGTTATGCATCAGCACTCATGACTGTCATCTTCCCAAAGTAAGTGATTAGTTTACCATTATTTTTCTCTTCCCCAGTAATTTCTCATCCCTCGGGGTGAGTGTTTGGCTGCAACTCTCCTGAAAACTGGCATTAATCTGTTGTTTTATTGGTGCCAGTGGAGACCAGCGTGAAAACTTCGGGTTATGTGAGAGGTCAGTGGCAACAGTTTAATTGATTTCAGTCCGACACTGAGCTTGCTCCAGGAATGCAGCAATCTCGGTCTTAAGCGATATAACAAATTGTGCTGAGAGTGCGTGCCACAGATAGGTGGTCAAGTTCACTGCTGGTACCGGGTGATCCAGTTCCTAGAAAGCTCAAGTCATGCAGTGACAGATTAAGTCATTTAAAGTAGTCAAGCATGGTGCTTTTGACAACACGGCAGGTGCCTGAAGGCTTTTTGCAGTAGTGTTTTCCAAAGGAGGCTTGGAGAGGCTAAGACATGTAGTTAATACGTTGTACATCCTATTGAGTTTGAAAGCTTTTATTATCTAAAGTATTCTTAGTTTCTTCAGAATTTCTTTCCCTCAGGAAGAGTGGAAAATCCATTGCAGTTCTTTTGTTTGAAAGCTCTTAGAAATGAGGAATGCAGTCATAACAGGTGAATCAAAATTGTTTATTTTAAAATTTGACATATGGTTCTTCTCAGCTCTCCATGTGGCTCCTGCATTTCTGGAGTTTGTAGAAATGCTGGGGGCTGGTTCAGAAGACAGATTGGAGAGATGAACGTTACACTGTTGGGCCTTCAAGATGTCAGTGTGTTTTGTTCATCAAAGGGAAAATCGAAATGTCATTTGATCTTTGTGTACATGCTTCCAAAGTGTGTGGATAAGATCTCTAGAATCCACTTCTCAAAAGTGGATTTTTTTTTTTTTTTAAACGCAATTGGCACTTTTCTAAATGATAAGTTTATCTGTTTTGGGGGGAAATTCCATGCCGTACCCATATGGAGATTAGATTGGATGACCATGACCTTCTAGCCAGTCTTGAAAGTGGTGATGTTCTGTATTTGTTTTTATTGGCAAGCTTGGTATCTGGAGACATTTTAAAAAGAATATCTGAGATTGTCCTGTAATCACAAGATGCTGCTGCCAGACCTTAAAAGAAAACAAAACAGCAAGTGTTGAGGCAGTGGTCTCCAGTGCCAGCGTAAAACAAACAATAGTCAGTATTATCTGTCGTGTGAATTTTGGAACTCTGGATAGAGTCTAAATAAACAATAAAACTGTAGGCAGATACATTATCATCCTCATCTTTTTGTAAGAAGTCTGAGTGCGTTCAAATCTGCATTTGTATATGTGTTAGCTGTAAATAGTATAGAAGAGGGAGATGGAGCAATTTACTAAGGTAAGATGTCTGTAGCTAAAACCTTCCTGTCTTTAAAAGTTGAACCATAACTGCTTTTTCTAGAGCTGTTGTGATATATTCTTTCTCTGGATATAACTTAAGTACGGTGAAGAGCAACACTGTTGAGAACAGATATTTCCTCTAGCTTGAATTACTTCGTGATCTAAGGTGTGATGTTTTTCTCGTGATAATATTATTGTGGATAACAGGCTAGTTATCTTGATTTAAAGATTCAGCTGATGGAGAGTCTGGTAATAACGGTCTAGGCGATTCCTATAGATAAACTTTTTACTGCAAGAACATTCATTTTGCTTTCGGGTTAAAGTTATGCAAGTCTCTGGCTTCCAGAAGCAGTTTCTTTTGTGTGCAGGAATCTGAAGTTTTTATTTTTCTCCCTGAGTAGGTACTTGGCAGACCCAACTGTTCAGTCACCTTCTCCCCAACAGCCAATTACTTTGGACTAATACCATGTAAAGAGGTAGTATCTTGTCCCTGGTAGAATTTGGTATTTTATTCATAATTGAAAAAAATCATGTAGTTCTATGAGTCTTTCTTACTGGAGATTTGTATTCAGTTGCTTCCCTAGTGTGACACCTAAATTTCATCAACATATTTTTCCAGGATATTCTTTATTCTTTATTAATTCAATTTCAAATGGGACTTACCAGTATTTTAGCTAGAATTAATATAAGGGCGGCTGAGGTCTAGTGCTGCCATGAATTTCATGCTTCATTTTCACACACTGTTTCTTCTAAAATTTCCTTCACAGTCAAAGAACTATACAAAGTAAAAATGATCAGACTAAGCATCTCTTCTTTTAGAACATTTAAAACTTGTGGATTTTATTTTTCAGTTGCTCATACCATTAGAAAAATGTCCTCTTTCAGGCTGACGTATTTGCCTTGGAAAAAAAAATGTATTTTTTTCTATTTAGATAAAGTTGGTTTGGCTGTTTTCAAGCATGAATAAAATGAATAAATGTTTTCTCTTTTGCAAGGTTCCTGACTTTTTGATGCAATTTTAAATGTAAATAGGCAAAATATGATGGAAATAGTTCAGATAGAACAAATATTTTTCAGAGGATGTAACTCTTCTTGTTAAGTGCTGCTTTAATGGTGAAAATGTGACTTTCGACTTTACCAAGCATAAGTATTCACTAAATGGATTAGAGCAACGCTTTGAGAAATCTCAAAATGTGATTGCTGGTAAGGAAAGATTGCTGGTAAGTGGGGTTATTTTTGTGAGGGCCTCTGTCAATCATTTCTTATTCTAACAATACTTAATGTATCCATCAATGATTGGTAGCTGGAAAGAATCCAGGGTTAAGTGTGCAGATGGTACACTTACTGGAGAGCACTATATGAATGATTGTTCTGCAAAAGTAACCAATCTGGATTGCCCGATTTAAATGACCACAGGCCAACAAGATATATTTGAAAACATCCAAATGCTTGATTATATGTGTTAGAGTAACAAATACAGTTCATACTTAAAGAAGAGGACAAGTCCTCTCTCAAAACAGACGCCAAAAAGCTTTATGAAACTTCACAGCTGAAATTTGTCACGTCAAGAAAATTTGCGGTTTGTTCTTTACCAATTAAAAACAAAACCACAAATCTGCTAGAATGCTGTGTCCAGGTTGGATGCTGAAGCTCTTAGAAGGGAGCAGAAATGAGAGATTGAAGGAAAGCCATAAAAGAATAAACCAGGATTGGCTTAAGTGATAAAGCAAATGAGAAACAAGTTGTCTTTCTGAAGAACAAGCCTTCTTTCTGCAGATCTTATATCCAAATGAGGAGAATAGCAAAGAGCACTAAAGTTGGCAAGTTAAATATAAAACTGTAGTGAAGTACACCAAAAAATGTAGAGGGGCAATTTTACGAAGACATAAAATATAGAATGTTTCTCTATGTGTCAGAGGTAGAAGGTCTGCCAGAGATCCTGATGAGCTGGTAGATGATTATAGCATTACACTTGAGCTAGAGGAAGATAAAGACATAACAGAAAAGTTTTGCTTCACTTCTGGCTACAGAATAGTTCCATAAAGGAAGCCTCCCCCCAGCAGGGGACAAACTGGAGAAGATGACAGGACATGGACATTTTTGAGCAGAACAGTGAAAGGAATTGCTAGGAAAAACTCTTGGCAGATTTGCGTATGGTTGCACAAAATTGTTACTTAAATTAGAACGGAAGAATGAAGAGCGATAAAGGTGTTGTGGTTTTAAAAAGGGAGTATAGAGCTCTTTGGAAAACTACCAGTGAGCCTGGCTTTCTGTATTAGCCACCTTGATAGAATATATATATATATATTTAAATAGAAATTAATAGTCAAAGGAGAAAAGGTGATAATGGGGGAGAGTCAGTTGTCTTCAGCAAAAGCAAATCCAGCTTTGTAAATCTGTTCAGGTTGTTTGAATGTCTGAAGGAACATTTGATAAAGGCAGCATAACTGATGGAGCATGGCTAGAATGTCTTAAAAAAATCTTGGGAGTTTCAGAGACTATTGGGAAATTAAACCGGTGTAATCCTGTAGTGAGCTAATAACTATGTAAGGATGGTAAACTCAATGGAAATAAATAATAATGTTACACAATGCAGGAGGTTACCCCTGGAGTCCTATAGAGAATGTGTACTGGGATCTGTGCTGCTTCAAGGTCTCGTAAAATAACCAGAGCACCAAATAAATAACCAAGTGCTGACAAATTTTTCCAGGTAGCGAGACCAAAAGCTAAGTATGAAGACTGTCAGAAATTTCACAGTACTGAGTGATGCTGCAATAAAATAGCAGGCCAAATTCAGTTCAGATAAATGTAAGGTAGTTTTTGTGGGAAAGACTGATCTGACAGCATATGGCTAATGATGGACTTGGATGTGTCTTACAAATCAGGAGACACATCTTGGAATTGCTGTGGATTGTTCTGCCTTTTTTTTTTTATTAGTGTTAGTTAAAAGACCAATACAGCCTGAGGAATTATTAGAAGAGAAATGCAGAAAAAAATGAGAATTATGCTACTGTATAAATACACAAGGTACCTTTGTCTTGAAAAATGTTTGTAATTCTATTCAACTAATTTCAAAATGGATATACAAGAATTAGTTGTATATGTAATAGTAATGAAGAATAAGCAGTGAATGGAGCAATCTTCACGTTCAGGAAGTCTAATAGAGACTTAACGAGCTAAAAAAGGCATTGATAAAATAATGGATGGCATGGAGAAGATGCTTAGGTGATTATCTCTCCTAGTATGGAATTCAGAGATGGCAAATGGAAATGCGTATCAGGTTTAAAATGAAGTGTTATGGTGTGCTGTTTTCAGTTACTTTCTCTGAGAATGAGTTTTGTAGGAGACAAAAAGTAGATTGACAAGCAATTACACAAATTCATGGGAGAATGATCCATCAAGATCCATAGAACACATGTATGCAAATACAGTCTCTGGCAAGGAAATATGTAAGTCACAAGAGGCTGGGAGCCAAAAAGATATTGAGAGCAGAGTGTAGCTTTACATACCATGTTTCTTTGCCTCTTTACCGAAACATTTGCTAGTGGACATAGTTAGATGTTGAATACGGGGCCAGGTGCATGTTTGCTCTAATTCATTGTGCCCAGACTTGTCCTTTTTTTAACTGTTGTGCCTTAAAGCCAGGCTGGCATAACTTCATAAAAAGTGTGCCGTAATGCAAATCGTGAGAGTCATTTGCTGGCAAGTGAATGGATTTATGATCTCAGTGCTGTATCTCGCTTTAAGAGCTGGATAACAGGGCTGCATTTGGTTCTGGTTGTTACTGAAAGGAGTTGTGTTAGGAGACTGCAGTTACCCAGCTTTTTGCTTTCCCAGGGCAACATAATTCTGCTTTTTACAAATGCAAACAGTGGGTAGCAATTCAAAACGCCAGAAGTTTCCAAATGACACAAAGCAAATGGCAAATGTATTTGGTGAAATGGCATCACTAGGTCTTTGTTCAGTGGATTAGACTATTTTAGTACATCTGAGATCACCTACAAGCCTGAATGATGCTTTGACCTTTTTGTAGAAGACACTAGCTCATGTTTGGGTTAACGCTACAATCTCTTGCGTTTCTGGTCTTATGGAAAAGATACTGCCTGTGTGCAGTTCTCTTTTTTTTATGCTCTATCCGATGATCTAAGCCACAGTTTGTGGCTTAAATGCCAGCCTGGGCCAGTTCAGCTACTGAATGGTTTTCCAGCCACAAAATGTTGTATGCTGGCAGCTATCACATGCAGTTATGATGGGAATGTCTGCAGCCTACAGACTGGTGAATCTGTGTTTGGTTAGAAAACATAGGGGAAAAAAGAAGTATTTAAAGGTTAAAAAAAAAAAAAAACCTGAAAGGATTTCAAAATGGGAGAAAGTTCAATATGCAACAAAACTAAAGATTCCTTTAGTGGAAGATAGTGAATTAATTTATATATAATGAATGAATGATAACAGCGTGTGAATATGTCTATGACCATATTCTTGAAGCTAAGAAATATATATATGCATATATTGTCTTGTCATATACAAGAATCAAACTTTCTTATTGGGTTCCTTCAAGAAGAAAAACAGCAGTTGGGTCATTTTGATGCAAAATTGCAAATGATTTGGAATTGGCATGTTCTTCCCTTCTTTCAGATTTTTTTTAATGCATTTCCCACTGTCCACTCAAGAAGAAAACTCTCCTGTAAACTCTGATTTTATTATGTTATCACGTATATTTCTCTGTACATGAAGTTTAGAATTGCTTTAAGCTTGCATATTCACAGAGTATGCATGGCACAGATTTATACCAGATTTATACTAATGTCAGTGGCTTCCTTCCAAGTTGTTGTTCAATACTTTTCTGATGTTTAACTTCCCCTTGATATTCTAGATCTTTGACTTTGGTGTCTTTCACCACTTAAACAGGCCAGTCTGGATCTGTATCGTCCTCTGTTCTTTGGGGATTCTGGTTTGTTTTGGAGGGTGGGCAAGACCATGTCTCAGTTCAAAGCTTAAGGCAGATTCCCAGACCAAGTAGGCTTGTACTTTTGTGATCTAAATGGAGAAGTCACTTTTTTTCCCCCCTTTGGCCTTCGTATAGAATTTAAACTTTGAAATCGTAGAGAGGAATGAAGAACTAGTAGGTTATGCTCTGAACTATAACCTAATCAGTAAGTTTTTACCAGGTAGTTCTCCCTGAGAATTCACTGGACATTCACTAGAAAAAGAAAAAATGATAGTTAACCCAATATACCTATTTTTGAAATTAACTTGTTAAAGATATTAAATTTAATGTAACCATAAAATTTAGCATGGAATGTATCTTAAAATAAAAATTAGAAGATTGAAGTACCTTTTTCTCTCCCATCACTGCTCCTCTTTTTGTTTGTTTGCATATTCAAAATCAAGTTGTTCTTCCCTTGAGCTGTAACAAACTTGCCTTGTAAACATAAGGAACCAGCCTTTGGATAAGTAGCGTTGGACTTCTGGGGATTGCTTGGTGTGAGGTGAGGTGTTCACCTGCCTGCTGTGGTCAGAAGCACCTGGGAACTAGTGGTTTTTTTTGTTGTTCTTTTGGGGGTTTTGGGGTAGTTTATTTATTTTGCTTTTTTTTTTTCTTCTTTTTTTCTTCCACCCCCTTGTCCATCTTAATGTGCTGTCCTGCATATAGCTAAAAGAGCTCCTGAGTGCCTTTCTCTGTTATGTGTAGAGTAGACTTCTGCCTCCCAGGTAGCAGAGCTTGGCGAATTTTTTGCTGTAATTGCTGTCTTGCAAGTATAGTTCTGGCTGCTGTTGTACCTTAGAAGAGATTATTTTTACATGCAAAATTCAATCTGGGGCTACAGTTTCAACTAGAGCTTCAGCACAGACTTTAATAGGGATTAAGGCTATTTGGAAAGCTGGTCCATCCACCTCGAATACCTCCTAGTTCTTTTCTGTGTCCCTTTCTAGGTAGCTTTCTGTTGCATAATTTCCTGCTTTTTTACCTAGATATTCAGAAAAATAATCAGGCTCTTATTTTAAAATAAAACACTAACCCTCTGCTTAGAACTGACTGTTAATCTTCATCTCGATGTCTGGTGAATTACTGCCGTACCCAGCGTGGGCTCCTGCTGAAGCGGCAGGACACGAGCTCAGCGCTCTGAGGCTGTCACGGGAGGTGACTGCTGCTTCCTTTATGATTAACTGCTTAGGGTGAGCAGAGGCAGCCGAAGGCTGACGGCTTCGTGGGGTTTTTGAGACCCCACTGAAGAAGTAGGTTAGGTAATTACTTTGTGACTGACAATTTCTATGTGAATCTGAAGCTATTGCCTGACTGCAGCCTGACTTATGCCTGCTGTGTAATTTGCAGGTGCTTCAGGCACAGTAGATGGTATCTTTAAATTTATTTAAGATGTGTAAAATTGCAGAAGCATGCTGAATTAGTGGTGGTGATTTCTGTGTGCGTCTTCTAAATATACATACGGTGTATATCTCACTTTAAGAAAAGTATGAATATCTCTAGAGATTCCTGGGGATGTTGGAGTCACTTTGCTCCAGATGTCATTATACAAATGATTCTTCTCTCTTTCCTTCAAAGTGAGGTTACTCCTGTTCTATGACAAGGGGAGTCTTCTAACCCGTGTTCCTTCCTTAAGTCTCTTTTTGGTGCTTGCCTGTTGTGGAATCCCCTAAAGAACAGAACTCTGTACAGGATACAAGATGGGCTCTCCCTATGGGAGAGACCAAAGAAAGGATCTTCGTTCTGCTAGTAAGGTTTGAATTGCAGCAACACGTTGGTACCAGTGGATTTCCTCGTGGGAAGGAGTGTGAATCACTGGCTTCTCTCAGTTCCTTAGTTACCTCCAGCCTCAGTCTCTAAATCCATGAAGTCCAGCAGAAAGGGGGGTGAACGAGGCCCAGAGACGCTCTGGCCTGTCAAGCAGTTGGTGTCTCGGGTTCCTCCGGGCTCGGTGACGGGGCAGTCGGCACAGGCCGCCTCTCGCGTTCCTCTGCCTGGTGCCCTCGCTCGGCTTGGTAAAGTCCCCAGCTAAAGGCGCACGTGGGCCGAGGCCTGTGCGCAGTGTCGCGCTCCGCGAGCACCTCTGTCGGGAGCAGCTCCTGGCCGCGGTCCCTGCTACTTGTCCAGGATCGTGTCCTCCTGTGGCGTCACTGCTGTCGCTGGCAGCGCTGCAGCCCTTCCACCCTGCTTTCCTCCTTTCCTTGCGATTTCTGTGGAATAGCGCCCTTCCCTCCTCCTGTGTTGTATGATCCTTCCACAGTTCTTATACCTTGTGCTCGTTTGAGAGACTTAAATCTCTCCTTCCGCCTAAAGGTTCAGGGCACGTTACCTCACAAAGTATTTTATTATAGCTGCCTGTGGTTTAGTAAATTACAGCATAGTTTTTTAGAAGTCATTTACTTTAAACTTCCAAAATAGGATTGTTGTCTGAGCTGTTATTGCTGTTTATCACTAGGGGAATTGGCTTCCCCTTGGCTGAATGTACCTCAGGCATTTCCACCTGTGTTGTCCTCAGCAAGAAGCTGGTGTGAGGTGGCAACGTTGGATAACTAATGCTCAGTGTTGTAATCGGCGCTGATGCTGATTTGATGCTGGAGCTGTCACCCAAAGCTCTGTATGAAGTGTGTGGTCATGCAACCCATTTGTCCATGCCAGGTTCCCTGCTTTCATTTTTTTTTAGATAACAGGGATCAAGAAATTATTCCAAAAATGAGCATATGTGTAAATGTAACTTCACGGCTTGCTCTTAAATTCATAACGCCAATTAACTATCTGGGACCTCCAAAATGAATTTAAATGATAACAACTTGTTTTTTTCCAAGTTATAACGACCTCTGAACAAGTGCATGCTGCTGTAATCAGATTGATATAGATGGGAAATAGTGAGGAAAAAAAGTAGATCAAAAAATAAGACTAGTGCTCCCACATGCCTTTTTCTTTATGGCATTGGTGCCTTAAGGGAGTTCGTGCTGTCTGTTGTGCAGCTGCTGTACCTGAGCTAGTCTGTGGACTGTGCAATAACCTGGATAAGTAAAATACTCCTTACATCTGAACATTAGCTATTCCTCCCCCATCAATCTGCTCCCTTTCTGCAAGATTATTTTTAATCCAGATCAGTTCTCTGATCCGGTTGGTGGAATTACCAAATCCTACACCAACTCAGCTAAGGATGCAGCACGGGCATGAAGAGCCAGGAGGATGTGACTGCACAGACCAGTAAGCCAGCCCAAGCACCAGGAAGGGCGTATGGAAATGTTACTCAGGAAATACATAATCCATTAACATCTGGTCTCACCTTCAATTCACACAGATTGTTTTCTTTGTCCCCTATTGACTTCTTTCTCATCTTAAAAACAAACAAACAAAAAATTAATTTTAATTCCCTCGTGTTCATCATTACAGTAGATTCTTCTTCAGCTCCACTTTTGGAGCTGGGAATTCTTCCTTCTCAGCTCTCTCAAGAGTTAAAAGTGTGTTTGAGTCTGTGATGCATGAGCTTTATTTCTAGAAATACCCTTAAGAAAGATTTGTCAAATGTTTCTTGTTTTAGTCCTTGAAACTTTGTCTGAAGGAGCATCATTATTTGCCTATGCCATCATCTTCTCAGATGCTTCAGCAAATTTCAGGGTATCTCTGAATCTCTTGTGTCACCAGTGATTTCCTCTTGGTATAGAAAAGTGTGTGGCTTTTCTCGGGATTGTTCTGGATTGTGTTACAGAATGAGTAATTACTCATTCTGAACTTCCTACTGGTGATTTTGATCAAATTTCCTGGTTTTGGATGGGGTTCAAATCAATTTGTCCTTTCTTACCTCTCTTCCTGTTTTGCTATGATGCTTCCTTCTGTTACTGAAACACTTCAGTAGTATCAATGCATGTGAATACTGCCACAGAGCCAGTGTGCGCTGGCTAAGAGTATGGATCAAGGGCAAGTCTGGTAACTTATCCCAGAATATTTGGCAAAATTAGAAACAGTTTTGGGAACTCCTGCAACTTGCAAAGGAAGGTTTAAAAACTAGATATATTCTTCTGACTGTAGCAATTAAAGCGTTACTTGAGGATATTGTTCAAATCATATTGTAGAAGCTCCAGCTTCATGGCCATATGCACAGCATAAGCTCTTTGGGTAGTCTTTCCTTGGTCCCTTTTAGCCTAACTGTGCAATTAATTTTAATGCAACTTGCAGGAGAATAAAATCCATGAATGAATTGCAAAAGATTATAAAGATAGCACTGTAATTATAATAGAGTCAGGAGTAATAGGAGCTTGCCAAAGTTTCCATAGTTACTCAGGGACTGGGTAGGTGCAATGCAGCCTGAGTCTCTTCTAATGCTGAAAAGCAAAGCAATTGCCATATTTCAGTGTTGCTATTCAGGATGTTTGAAGTCTGCTTTTACTTTGCTAAATTTCTGAAGTTTTATGGATGCAGAAAAAAGCTGTTTCCTTTGAATGATCACATCTTGTTCTCTCCTCAGCTCATTCATGTCATTGTTTACCATATGCAGAAAGTTTCTGTTGGTATATTGGGGCCCTAGCTTACTCCAGTGTTCAGCTTGTAAACAAAAAAGCCATGTCCAGCTCTAGTTACATGTGTTTCATTGTGATTTTCCTGGAAATCTTTGCATCTACCATGCTACCTTGGTATTCTTCCAAGCTTGAACTGCTGAGGTATGCCTCAGAATCGTGAACATTACGTGTATCGTATCTTGCTTTGGTCGTTTTAGAGGCTGTGTATGATTTGCCCTTTTAAAATTAGTGTTTGCATCACATCATTTTTATCTTGTTTCTACTGTGCTTGCCAGCTGTGGCAGCCTCCACCAGTGCCGAATGCAAGGGACAGTTGAAGGGGATGCCAGTGTGGTAATCCGATTCATGAGAAACAAATTTATCTATGAAAAAAAAATTGTACATCAACTGATTTCTGAGGATTTTCAGAGACCATGAAACAAGAAGCATATGTAAATATGCTCATGCACAAATCCACAATTATGGTGCTAAAAAAAAAAAAGGGCCTGTTTCTGTTCTGGAATCTCTGGTCTTTGACGGAACATGGTGCTGTATCAGCCACCTGAAGCCGTGGGCTTTGCTGTGGAGCTGTCACGCGCTGTCGCGGGCTGACCGCAGACCTGCGGCACGAGGGGCCCTTGGACAGCAGCTGTTACGGCGGGAGGGTCTCCGGCTCCAGTTTGGAAAGAGGGGACCAGCTTTGGAAAGGTCTCGGGATGTTCAAAGCCGCACCAGATGCTTTTAGCAGGCAGCAAATGAGGAAAGCAAGCACAGTGTATCTGTTTTGCTAGTTTTGTTTATATTTTATGAATTTGTTTGTAAATGTGTGTCCTGATGGATGGGTAGGTATTTAGAGCTATGATATCCAGCTTCAGGCAGTCTTAATGTAACCCTTGGCAAAACAGGCAACTCCTTGGAGCAGGTGGTGGCCAGTGCGTTTTGTTTTTGATTTGTTTCTTAAACACTGTCCATGGAGTTAAGGCATCTGCAGAGGCCGATGCTGGTCCCAAGGCTGTGTTTAAGAAGCTAGCACGCAGTCTGCTGCTGCTGGACTTGTTCCTGCTGCTCTTGAGCCATTGAGAAACGATGTCCAGAATTTGAAGGAGGCAAAGTATGCTGCTTACAGGTCCTGGTTTAAACCAAGAAAACTAAAATAAGAAAACCACAAACTTTCTCTGTTTTTCCCTTTATTGGGGACTTTAGTCAAAACATGTACCAGGAATTTCTCCTTTGGACATTTCTGATCCCCTGGGAAATAATAACTATTTATGGAGCAACAGGATCCAGCTTCTAAATGGTGGATTTGTTTATTTCTGCTCTATGGCTGCTCCTTTCACATAGGAGTTTCCTCATCCATTGCGAGTATGGAGCTTGGCTGAGTGGACATGTGTGTAAGGAGGCAGTTGGCCGTGCTCTGCACTGGTGTCCTGGCAGAAGGTCTGTCATGCTCAGCCAGCAACGTGTTTCTCCTTTGCACAGCAGTACAGGTATTTTAGTAGGGAAAAATATATTGTCGTATTTTGTAAGAGGAAAAGGGGAACTACTGTTCTTTTTTCCAGGTCTGTTAGACAATGAGATTATATTCTTGCATCTGCCCCTGATTTGAGCATACTAGGGGAAGGTTTGAAGTGCCTCTCTCCTCTGTCTCCTCTCCAAAGCATATATTGTTTCTTCTTTGATATTGCATAATTAAGACTTGTTCTAATTGGGGGATTCCTGAACCATGTACAGACAGGAAATACAAAGAATGTAGGAGTAATCTCTTTTAATTCCCTGTTCTTATTGCTAGGATTTGATTTCCTCAGATATAACAAGGAAACTGAGCTAAGAATGTAATAGCAGACTATTGAGTTCCATTTCTTCCACTGTGGATAACCCAAAGTTTAGAAATGTAGTAGTCCAAGTTAAGAAAAGGGTGAGCTGACCCAGATAAGGCAGCACATATGGATAAAAGCATTGAAGTGCAATAGAGGAAAGCGAAAGCGGTAATAGTGAAATACAGAAGCTTCTGATTTATCCTTTGTTGTATTTTGTGTGGGCAAAACAATCTCAACCCAGGCAATTCTTAATTTATTGCTGGTTAACACTAACAGCTCCCTGCTGATTTGGGTATTGGGGCGGGAGGGGAAGAACATGGGTCAGCACTTCTTCCCTGTGCTCAGCTTTAGTCAAGCACCCCCTTTTCCTAGTCCCCATTTCCCTTATGCTTGTCACGGGTTACACTCAGTCTGTCCCAATCCTTGTGTGGAGTGACAGGAGACTGGAGGCACGTGCATAGTGCCTATTTTTTCCCCCTGATGCTTCATGCTTTTTGCTGGGTTTGCTCTTCCACTCTTCTCACCTTACTGGTTTTCCTCTGCTGCAGTGTGGGTTGCCGTTGAACAAAGCAACCCATGCCAGATTTGATGATGGATTTTGGCTAGCACATAAATCTGTTGGGAACCTTGGTTGAAGCCGGGAGGCTGTTTGCCAGGAAGACTCTTCCTCCGAGGAGCAGGACTCTGCTCCTGCCATCCCATCAGTCGTCTTCAGTGCATGGTCCTGCACCAACACCGCTGTCTGCAGACCCCGTGTGTCTTGCAGCTTTTCCTGTGCTTTGTCACAGTGGATTTTCAGTGTTTTAGCATCTTGAAGCTATGGGACGAAAAAAACAAGGAGAGAAGGAGCACCATAATTAGCTGCCAGACATCACTCACTCTGAGAATGTGGAGACGGGGAGAAACGGGCTGTCCAGCACAGACCAGGAGGAAATAATGTGAAACAGGCCATGGACGGAGCAGTCTGGTGCAGGAGTAATTCCCTCAGGAATTCCGAGCAGCCCTGGCTGTTGTGAATGCTCTCTTTACATGTGAACCGTGGCCAGGCGATGAGATGTTTTGACAGATGCCAGTCAGAGAGACATTCTTGACAGAATTTGTGTAATGACTAACATCACTCTAAGCAGTTGCTTGTGTTTCTCGGTGTTTGTTTTCCTTCATCTCCTATTTGTTTCATTTTCACAGTAGTGCCCAGCTTACCGTAATGAGATTCAGGAAGCTGAAATCAGTCTCAATTAGGGAGGCTACTGTAAATATTTTCACTGACAGAACTTTCTTTATTCAGTTAAGATTTCAAAATATTTGAATGTTGTTTTGTGATAAACTGTTAGAAGATCCAGTTGTTCAAATAAACTAATACCAGGAGGGCTTTTTTTTGTGATAATCCTGATTTAAGCTAGTCTAAAGAAATCTTGCTCTCTGAAGATGCAGGAATCTCCCAGAAAGGTGGGGGAGAGGGGAGAAACACGATAGGAAAAGGAGGAGGAAAGGGTTCCAACAGACTTACTCAGGCAAAATTAGTTGTTCCTAGATCTGTCTGTTATTTAAGAGTTGTGTGGCATCTCTTGTAATGCCAAGACGCAGTTAAGTGTGGCTGACACACTGAATATTGGTCAGAGTGGCCAGCATTCCCTGGATGCAGAGTGTGTGAAGCTGCTGTCCCTCAGGAGCCACCCTGGCTGCCAGGGAAGTGACCCAGAAGTAGCCAGGACATTTAGCCCGGGAAGATCCCTCAACAACTTGCATGTGGTTAACTACTCTGTGGCTATTAAAGGGTAAAAAGTAAGTAGGAAAACCAGTTTTGAGTACTGGGGCACTCTAGGACTTCTAGTGTTCTGGGCATCTCTTTGAGTTTTTTTATGCCTTTTTTTTTTTTTTTTTTTTTTTTAATGCAATACTGACTTTCACCTGCTGAGCTTTGCTCCAAATACGAAGGACCTGGTCAGGTTTAGTCTTAAACAGCCTGACCAAAGCGTTAGACACACCAGAGCGGTGGTTTCCAAAGTCATCTCAGTTCTCCATGTGGAAAAATAAAATGAAAAAGAAAGCAGGACTTTTCTAGTAAACCACAGTGAAAGTTCTTGGCAAGTAGTTCAGAAATAGCTACAAAACAAAAGCCTAAAGTCAGCAAAATGCCCTCTTTGAATATGCTTGCTATCAGTCTGTAACTTAAGCTGCTGCTTGAAGTTTTCTGTGGGCTTGCCTTGGTTGTGGGCACCAAGGCTTGTCTTTGCAGTGCTCTGATGCCAGAGCGCTGCTTTCCCGAGCAGCCTCCTGGAGGAAAGGTGCTTGTGCCTGTCCCTGCTTTCCAGGGCTTGCACCGTGCTGCATTTCTCACGTGAAATGATCTGCGCTCTTGCACCAGTGGATTGTGCAGTGGCTGCCACCTTAGAGAATTTTTTTTTTTTTTTGTTAAATAGCAACCTTCCTTGTTCACAGCATTTTGAAAGTCTTTTATAGCACTTCATAACTCATGTATCAGCAAGCGGATTTAATGTGCATACCTCCTAGTTATTCACCTTTTCTAGCTGAGCTTTAGCTGTCTGCAAACTCTTAACGTAATAAAAAGCGCCGATAAGAACCTGAGGCTGGTCTCTCATCTCATTCCTTTTCTATTTTTATTTTTGGAGAGAGTCGAGTCTCATTATTCCATCCTGAAATAACTTATTCTAGATAGCGCATCCTACCCAAATATTAACTCTAAAATGGTTTGAGAGGGCACAGAAATGCTGCAAGTTGTTTCCACTCTAGAATTCCTTAGAACTTGCAGGTGGCTGAAATAAATTAATTGGCAAGTGAAGCAGCTGAGTTGCAGGTATTTGACTTTCACATTTAAAGTTGAGGCATTATAGGGGAGCAGTGGTGAAAACAGCTAAGTGGGGGATTATGTTGTGAAGTTTAGAATTGTATTTTATGTTTGTTTATTCATGTGTAAACCCTGCATTTCAGCCTTGTTCGCATATGCGAACATCAAGCTTGATAAATTTTCCAGTTTACAAATTCTCTAGTTTCTAAGAATCAAGGGTGGGACTGACAAAGTCAGAGGCAGTAGATGAGACCGAGTCCTCTGGAGAGCCAGTACATCATCATGTGGCTTTTAGGGCCACGTTAAGGAAGCCTCTGGCTAGGAAGTACTGGCAGTGATTTGCAGAGGGCTACTAGAAAGCTCCATCTCCCAGCCACAAGCTATTGGGAAGGAGATCCCCCTGGCAGGTACAAACTGGTGGCCTTCCAGTAGGGATCACTGGGGCCAAAGACTTCACAGTTCACGAGAAGCGTTGCTACCTTTACTCTGCTGAAACGCAGTGAGCTAATTTGTTTCCCAGCAGACTAATTGCTCTTGGTTTATTATAGAGACTTTTTGGTGCCCTGTAGTGAAGACTGTTTGTTCCGGACAGCGTGTTTTAGAATATGTTTGTATGTGCTGGCAAAATTTTCTTTTTTTTTTTTTTTTAAAGGTCACCTTGGGTTTAGGAAAGTTTAAAGAGCTGCAACAGCAGCTAAATAGACACAAGAAATTAAAACAAATCCAGAAGGTGGCTGAAGTGTGGATGGCTTCTCAGTATTTAAGTCTGAACTTCCTTAAATTTGCCACATTACTGGGCCAATTCACCAACATCTGTATTTCAAGGTCTTCCTGGCTTTATTGCTTATAGCTGTCTTAGAATTCCCCAGGTTTTCTTAAATTAAATCATTACCGTCATACCTGTGCTATTGCATTAGGGGCCTTATGCTGTGTCATTTCATTCTGATCTAACCCTGTTTCCCAAAATATTGGGCTAAAATAACTTGCGCCATCATGTAATTCCCTCTGCTTGTGGGATTTGTGCTGCTTCTCCTGTCTAAATAAATGATCAATTGCGATTTTCTTCAGTCAAGGGGCTGTTCAGTGGTGTGCTTTTCACCTAAGACCTCAGCTTTGGTCCTCTGGCTCTGCCACGATTACATGATTAGTGGTGGTGTTGGTGGCTACTGCCTTCTCTCGGTGGCACGTGATGATGTTGTCCTCTCTGCGCTGCGTGCTCTGTGCAGCCCTGCATGCCGGCCGCTCTGTGTAGCCAAGAGGTTATGAGTCTTATCTACACTTCTCTTTGCATAGTAAATTTTTCACCTCCCACTATGCTGCGATACTCCTTTGGTGAAAGCATTTGTCATCTTATTTTGGTGAACCACTGTGGAGGGTTTCTGTTACTCCTTCAGTTTGTCTCTGAACCTGTAGGAACTATTTGGCAGCTGGCTGATAATGATCTTACTTTAACATTTGATGTGGTGCCATGTTTTTTGTTTTTGGAATGTACATTGGAAACAGCAGAAATGAGTTTTGGCTGAAGCTTCAGTGTAATCTTACAGGCAGTAAATAACAAAGACTTTAACAGGAAAAGAGAACCCAAACACTTCGTGTTCCGAGTTGGCTCGTATGAATCAGCAAGTCCTGCATCTGTGTTGCTAAACAACAGGACCCAATTGCTAAATGTGATCCAAATAGTATACCATGTAGAGGCATAAGCCATGGGATTCTGCTCCAGTAGTGTTCAACAGAAAACATCAGGCTGCCTCTTCTTCACATAGCTGAGCCCTGAGCCAGGGCTTTCTCTTTTTAGTATTATTATTAGTAATGTACTTTATTGCTTCTTTTAGTTCCTTGTAAACTTGCTGTTAAGTTTACCCTTCTCATTTGTCATACTTTCAGTGACAAGATCTGCCTCCTTTCACTGACTCTCTCTTTGCCACTATATTAAATTCAGGCTTATTGGCCTCTGCAGGGCTCTGTGGAAAGTTACTGCCAGCCACTTAATTGTTAGCTAAGTTAAATATAAAATCTTTTCGTCCCTCCAACCAACTGTGGGAACATTGTGGCAGTTCACAGGAGCTATTTGTACATCTGTGGGGAATTAAACTGCAACAACGAGTTGTTGGATGATAGTCTTCTGTAAAAAAAATACTACATGGGTACCTGAAACTAGGGTGGAAAGCCAGGTGAAGCAGAAGAGATCTCATCTATCTAGCAGAAGGAAAAGAAACTGGATTTGAACTTTGTAGTCTGTCTGCCACATGGTTCCACCAAATTGAGTTTGAATACGGTAGGTTGGAGGAGCTTGTGATGTGGTGCTTATGGGCTCTGACATCTCCGCTGCCTTGGCCACCAAGCACGGCCCTCTCCTGCGCGCACAGGTTGGCCTTGGCAGCAGCGCTGGGTCTCCGCTCACTGCTCCATTACACAACGTGGGTGCAATGTAAGGTCTCTGACCTCAAGACAGGTTAAAGCATCATCTGTCTTGTTCTGTTGTGTTTTTCAGCTGTGTTTGTTAACAGGAGGGAGATGGGGTCTCTCTAACATGTGACAACCGTGAGCAACACCCAGACGGCTCTGTGTTGCGAAGAGTGAAACCATGTTTTATTAATGAATAGCAGAAATGCACAATGCTGATGGAAATTACTCTAAAGTGGCCATGCTATTAATATAATAGAGGTTACAAATATATTAATATTTACCTCCTGGGAAATTTCTAGATGTCTAATCCTTTGGTGCCTTTGTTATTTCCTCCTAACAGATGCAGAAAGATTTGCTGGTGAGGAGGGATTAGTTCTTGCTGTATTGTCTCTAGATACACAGGCATTTTGTCTGGAAGTGCATTTTGGTCCTGGGGAAAGAGAAATTGTTTACTTCTCACTTTTGTCAATTATGCATAGTGTTTTAAGAACAACCTATAAAAGGTTTGACTCCTCTAGCTTGGAATTTAGGCAGAAGATGAAAAGGAGAATAATGGGAACACTTGCAGAGTGTTAATTTTTGTGTCATTTGTTAGTGTTTTCTGCATTGCTGCTTTGTAGCATGAAGAGGTAATAAAAAAACAGTTATGTCTGCAGATTGGTATCAGGAATACTGAAGGAGAAGCCAGAAGAATTAAACCACAAGTGTAAGAACTCTGCCTGCTGCAATCTGTGCCGTCAGTAAAATATATATTTTCATTTATTTCTAAAGGAGCACATCTCCTTTAGCAAATGCTATAACAAGTAGACACAGAAGTAAGGAAGCTCTATGAGGTATCAGAACAATATTCAAAATATATGTGTGTGTGTGTGTGTGAGATCAAAAACCTCCTTTTGCAAGCACTAGGATTTATGTATAAAAATAAGCATTAGGATAGCTTTATGTATGAAAATAAGCATTAGGATAGATATGTGGAAACAGTTTGTGTATTTTATAGCAGACATTTAATAGTCCATTAGTACTTTTGATGACATTTTCTGCAGTGTCTAAGGTTCTTATTAAAAGCTCATCTATTATGGTTTATGCTTCAAGAAGAGGACATCAAGGAAAAATGCTATGTATATGTGGTGTAGCTGAACAACTTCTTAAGAAGCTGAGCTTTGGAATATTTAGCTTTTGTGTGCATGAATTCCCAGCTGCAATGCAATATTAAAGTTACTTAAAAAAAAAAAAAAAAAAAGGTGTTAAAAGAGCAGAATGCGCCCAACAACAGCATGACTGGAGAATCCTTCACTGTGTACGCGGCACTTTACTCTGGCATAAAAGTGCTAAGAAAAAAAACAAAAGAACTAATTTTTACAACTAGTTTAACTAGTTTTTACAACTAATGATTCATATTGTAAAGCAGTTATTTATATGTAATTACACCTGTACTGTAATTACATATATATACATACTATAGGTAATATAAATATATTTAATTATACCTGTACTGTTTGAGCTATGGATTCTTTAATAGAAAATTTCAAGTCCTTGACTTTAACATTTCCAAAGTTTAGTTAAAATACATATTTTATGTACCTTGCGAAGCAAGTCTTATTTTTATCTGTGTATTCTGCAAAGCTATAAAAACTGGATGTATTTGATATCTCTAAAATCGAGACCAAGTTTTGTGTGTGTGTGCACATGTTTTGCTTTCGTTTGTTTTGTATGTTTGTTTTTAAACATTCTTTACTTAAGAGGACTTAGATAACTGAACTCTAAGGGTCCAGTTTTGAAAATGTCGACTTCAAACACTGAAAGTTATGAAAGCACAGAATTTCATGGAAGAGTCTCTTTTGTGCATCTCCTTCAAACAACAGTGTGGTGATATTAGAACTGTTATGATAAAACTTTCAAAAACAGGACATCATATCATAGGACAATTCAAGTGAAAATAGTCCAAGAAAATTGCAGGTGGCTAAGCAATAAAAGTAGCAGACTACGTGCCTGCCTCGTGAGCAGGGGTTTAACATCAGTTTGCTGCCTTCTTTCACGTCAATGGGGAAAGATAATAAAATAAGGGCTTAAACAGACTAAGGTGTCCATGACCTTCTCTTGTGTCTGGCAGCTCTGGCCTGTGGGCTCTGCCCCGAAAGACATTTTTTGGATTTGCTTTGATCATGCTTCTAGAGAATAAAAACTTCACAGCTGGTGAGCTGTGCCATTTACAGTTTTATGACCTCTCTTCTATCCCCAAAATGTGTCATAATATTATTGGGAACTAGAACTAATACAGAAATTCAGACGGAGATATTAACTTGACTTGAAGACAAAAGTTAGGAACCTCTGCAGTTTTGCTTTTCTTATCCAACTGCACAGTTTCTCTAGTGTCAGAGGGATGTGCTGAAGAGTAGCAGAGGTCGTTTTCATTTTCGTATCCATTTTCTTTATAACAAAACTTAACATTTTGTAGTGATACCATAATGTGCATTTTCATTAGGCAGATTTTTTTTTATTATTCTGTTACGTTTTGTTCTATAAAAGTCTCTGTCCTTTTGTCCTTGCCTGCAGCAGTGCTTTTGGCTATACTGTAGTGCTGGGTCTCCTGACACAGTGTCACAGTGCACCTATGTTAACTGACTTATCAGTTCTTCCTCCATCTCAGCCTGAGGAAGTGTTAGATTGTATGGCCAGACACTGGGCATTTACAAGCTTCGACCTATGTCTAAGTTGTAAATATTGGAAATCACTTTTCCCCTTTTTGGCCACTTAAATCCCTTTTCCTCCTCAGCATCAACCGAAAGGAGTGATGTATTAATTTGCAGAGGCCTGTTTTGCAGGAGCCTTCAAATTTATAAGGGCATCATCCGTTCAAAGTAGAAGTCTAGGGAATTAGTTAAACCCATGCTTTGATTAAATTACCCCTGAGTGTTTTGCAACAGGTAAATATGGCTGTTAGCAATGGGATGACAAAGCTGACAGATTTTTAGTTGTGTTGAATTGCAAACTTAACCTGTGGTTTCCCAAAGATGAAATCCTCTAGTCACTTACGTTAATGCACTTTTCAGAAGCCCTCTGTAACCAAACACCAGTTGAACAGAATAGCTACTCATGTTGATTGAATTAAATGCCCTTTTCCATTTGGTAATCTTGTCACATGGTTGAGCTGACTGAGGTCAGCAAGAATTACAGCATTTGTTTAAAATGGAGATCTATCAGACCCTTGTTTTGGAGATTTGGCTGTGACAGGAATAGCGCTTTTGTAACTTGAATGTTTTGTGGAGAGAAGAATCGCAGAACCGCAAAATTGTTGAGGTTGAAAGGAGATCATCTGGGCCAACCACCCTGCTCAAAGCAGGATCAGCTAGAGCAGGTTGCCCAGGGCCATGTCCAGCTGCATTTTGAATATCTGCAAGGATAAACAGGCTCTGCAGCCTCTCTGGGCTATCCACTCCAGTGTTCAACCCTCCCTCCCACCAAAACACACCTTAAAAAGTGTCTTCTAACATTTTAAGTAGAATTTCCTTTGTTTCAGTGTATGCCCGTTGCCTCTTGGCTTTTCACCAGGCACTGCTGAGAAGAGTCTGGCTCTGTTGTCTTTTTTCCCACCATCATCAGGTATTTTTAAACATGTTTTTATACATTTTATTCATTTTTATACATGGATACACTCATTCTCATATGTTTTAACTTTTTTTTAGGCAGTATCTTTGACTTTTTCATTTTTGAACTGCCAGGGCCAGTCCTAGTGCAGGGTCCCAAGCAGAGTTTAGGAGGGCTACAGAAGGCTTTTTAAGGTAAGTGCTAGCTGCCAGGGAGCTCGTCCTGTGAGCCTGTGTAATCTAGTGTTCTCCCCCCTCTCTTGTTATATTTTCTTAGTTTTTCAATTCTCAGATGAATTTCTAGCCTTCCTTGTCATTACAGCATTCGTTTCCAGCTGGAAACATTCCAGTGTTTCCAGCAACGCACAAGTTCCTTGTGTGTACTGGTACCTGCGCAAACAGACATCCCAATCCCGTGTACCTTAACGCTGTCAGCACGTCTTGTCTACTGCAGAGTTCTGCTGTTTGCTCTTCCCTGCTCTAGCTCTTTCCCTATTCCCAAACTTCTCTTGCCCTTTGCTCTCTCAGAATAACAAGTTCTGGTGCAACATTCGGTGCTGCCGCTGGGGATTACAGCAGAAGCAGCCTGGGTGCAGTTTTCCAAGCATCACTGGATCTGCAGGAATCGCAGTGTTCCGGCTGTGTGTCACCTCCTGGCAGCAAGATGATGTGCTGCAACATGGTGGGAAGGGAAGGGAGACAGTGTGACAAGTGGTTGCTTAAAGCTAATCATATCTTAACCTGTTCTAGCCAATGCCTTTTAGCACTATCAAGCTGCTTGTTCTTGAAATGTTGTGTATTTTCCCTTTACTTATATATTTCTGTGCAGCATTCCTCCACCAGAACCTTCAGAAGCAGTTCCGTGCACTGCGCCGTGTAGCTTCCTTTAGGAGGAGGTTTGCTGAGCTCTGTCCTTGGTCCCCTTTTCTTCTTTTTTCTCTCTTTGCTAAGAAGCAGCAGCAATAGAAAAGAGACCTCCACATCTGCACCTGTTCTTCAGATCTGCTTTCCAATCTACTTCATAATAAAATCTTAGCCTGGCTCTCAAGGAAGACGTGAACATCAGAAAGTAAATGACCCTTCTTGATTCTCAATTAAATGGAAAGAGAACAGATTTCAGCCTGGTCTTAATTAACTTGAAGGCTTTCTTGGGACAAGACCTGAATACGATGTGCGTAACTGTATATTAAAATGTGTAATAAAAATAATTGCAGTTACAGTAGGTAAAAGGTAAGCATGTGAATCCTTTTCTTTTGAGAAGCTGATGTTGAAGCTGATCAGTGTGGTGAAGACTCTGCATCTCTGCTGAGCTCACGCGGCTCTTGCTTAATACAAGTTGTTTTACTCTTGATGGAAGTATGTTGCTGGGTTTTGCATTAGATGGGATTGCTGATCTGAGTCGGTGTGAGCTTGTTGTTTGAAGCAATACGTGTCCAGCTGTCACACTGTAGAGTAAAAACATGTGTGGCTGCACATGTCTTAATTGTATCATTTTTCAAGAGCTGCTGGTAATCTAATCTCATTTAATTGGTTGAGTGATTTTGGTGTCTACCAGAGGTAATCTGTCAATGGTTCCCGCACAAGACTGTGTCGCAAGTCAATATTGCAATATTAAAGCTACGTATAACTGTATTTCCTGTAAGCCAGTAGAGACAGCACAAGAGCACACAAGGCCAAGTTGAATAGAAAGGGGAGTGAGAGTGTCTTAGTCACCTGCTTTTGTGCTGTCATGCTGAGGCTCCGAAATGACTCTGTTGGCCAGGGCTGCAGCAACACTTACGTTCCTGTGCCTGGCGTGTTCGCAGGCCGGCTCTTCGGAGCTGCTGCACGGTGCTGCAGAGGCTCTTCTCCTGCGTCCGAGGTGACTCTCACGCTAGCTGGTGGGTAAAGAGGAGGAATGTGGCTGTTTGTCGGTTGTTTATGATGTGCCTCGTCTCTGTGAGATTTGTTGTTTGAAAGCTGGTGTTTTACTGCCTTGTGTGCAGCTGCTGCAGAGCATTGGTCAGCCTGAGAAAGCAAGGGGAGATGTGCTTGAGCAGTTGATAGCTGCTGTGCCTACTCTTGCTGTTCAGGGCAGGCTTTGCACTTACTGACTCGTGCTCCTCACAAATGGAAGTCCAAGAGCATCCTGAGCACCCCAGGTTTTCTATGCTTGGGCAGGACAGC